>NW_005200814.1:163142-266490 GCF_000372725.1 Emiliania huxleyi CCMP1516 | reverse complement strand
CCCGGCAGGCACCGAGCCCGCCCCCGTCGCCGCTGCCCTTCCCGCCCGGCGCGACGCCGCTGCCTCCGCCCTCGCCGTCGCCCTTCCCGCCAGGCAAGACGCCCTCGCCGCCGCCGTCGGTGCCACCCACCCCGCCCGGCAAGGCGCCCTTGCCGCCGCCCGCTCCACCGCCCACCCCGCCCGGCAATGCGCCCTCGCCGCCGCCTTACCCGCCCGGCGGGGCGCCCACCCCACCGCCGTCGCCCACGCCACATCCGCCCGGAACAGTGCCCGTGCCGCCGCCCTCGCCGCCGCCCTTCCCGCCCGGCGAGGCACCCGCGCCGCCGCCGATCCCGCCCGGCAAGGCACCGATGCCTCCGCCCTCGCCGCCGCCGTATCCACCGGGCAAGACACCGATGCCTCCCCCGCCGCCGCCGCCCTTCCCGCCTGACAAGACGCCCACCCCACCACCGTCGCCACCGCCCTATCCGCCCGGCTCGCCCCCTTCGCCGCCGCCACATCCACCCGACATTGCACCAACGCCGCCGCCCTCCCCTGAGCCCTCTCCACCACCGCCACCTAACCCGAAGCCCCCTGAGCCCTCTCCCCCCCCACCGACACTCCCACCTCCACCCTCTCCTCAACCGCCTGAGCCCTCTCCTCCGCCACCGCCTTTCCGAGTCCCATTCCCAGTGCTGTTGCCTCCAGCGTCACCAGAGCCATCACCACCACCACCGCCGAATGTTTTGAGGCTCCACGGATGTTACTGTACCAACCTCGTCGAAGCGTTTATGCTGCGGCTTCGTCACTCGTACTGTAGTCCCGCGCTTGAATGGAGCAGCTGTTGACATCTGTGAACGCTTCGGAGCAGTGGCAGCAGCGTTTGATGTTGTACGGGTCGAAACAAATCCCTTTCGCTCGGACGAAGTCTTCGTAGTCTCTTCAGCCGAAATAGGGGTTTTGGCGGATGAGCTTTGCTCCTCAAGCAGGCCCAATGGCTCGACGTCGCGCGCCGCGGCGGCGGGCGCGATGCTCTCGAACTTGAACGCCTCGACCTCGCTGTCCTCGAAGCGCACGAGCGCTCCTTGGGCTGTCGTTTCGACCACCGTGCCAGACTGGCCCGAGCGCGCAGCACCCGGCTTGGTCACCGTCACGGGATCGCCGGCTGCTGTCACCAGGCCACCTGCCACCCCCCGCGCCGCGGCGGCGGGCGCGATGCTCTCGAACTTGAACGCCTCGACCTCGCTGTCCTCGAACCGCACGAGCGCTCCTTGGGCTGTCGTTTCGACCACCGTGCCAGACTGGCCCGAGCGCGCAGCACCCGGCTTGGTCACCGTCACGGGATCGCCGGCTGCTGTCACCAGGCCACCTGCCACCCCCCGCGCCGCGGCGGCGGGCGCGATGCTCTCGAACTTGAACGCCTCGACCTCGCTGTCCTCGAACCGCACGAGCGCTCCTTGGGCTGTCGTTTCGACCACCGTGCCAGACTGGCCCGAGCGCGCAGCACCCGGCTTGGTCACCGTCACGGGATCGCCGGCTGCTGTCACCAGGCCACCTGCCACCCCCCGCGCCGCGGCGGCGGGCGCGATGCTCTCGAACTTGAACGCCTCGACCTCGCTGTCCTCGAAGCGCACGAGCGCTCCTTGGGCTGTCGTTTCGACCACCGTGCCAGACTGGCCCGAGCGCGCAGCACCCGGCTTGGTCACCGTCACGGGATCTCCGGCTGCTGTCACCAGGCCACCTGCCACCCCCCGCGCCGCGGCGGCGGGCGCGATGCTCCCGAACTTGAACGCCTCGACCTCGCTGTCCTCGAACCGCACGAGCGCTCCTTGGGCTGTCGTTTCGACCACCGTGCCAGACTGGCCCGAGCGCGCAGCACCCGGCTTGGTCACCGTCACGGGATCGCCGGCTGCTGTCACCAGGCCACCTGCCACCCCCCGCGCCGCGGCGGCGGGCGCGATGCTCTCGAACTTGAACGCCTCGACCTCGCTGTCCTCGAAGCGCACGAGCGCTCCTTGGGCTGTCGTTTCGACCACCGTGCCAGACTGGCCCGAGCGCGCAGCACCCGGCTTGGTCACCGTCACGGGATCGCCGGCTGCTGTCACCAGGCCACCTGCCACCCCCCGCGCCGCGGCGGCGGGCGCGATGCTCTCGAACTTGAACGCCTCGACCTCGCTGTCCTCGAACCGCACGAGCGCTCCTTGGGCTGTCGTTTCGACCACCGTGCCAGACTGGCCCGAGCGCGCAGCGGCGGTGACTCGGACTGCGGTGCCTCGCTTGAGTGTCGACGGCACCGCGGCGGGGGAAGGCGCAGTGGACGGCGCCTCTGCCTTCACGGCGGTGTCGGCGCTGGCCGCGAGTGCGACGGCGGGCGCCTGGCGAGCCGCCGCCGCGGCGGCGACGGCCCTGTCCTTGGCAGCCTGGCGAGCAGCCTCCGCCTTCTGAGCCGCCGCTGTCGCCGCCGCCTGCTCTTGCTGCGCCCTCGCCGCCTCCGCCTCAGCGAGCCGGGCAGCCTCTTGCCGGTCGGCCTCGTCGCGAGCGGCCACTTCTTGAGCGGCGACCCTCGCCGCCTCTGCCTCGGCCGCAGCGACGCGAGCCGCCTCCGCCTCGGCGGCGGCTCGCGCCTCCGCCTCCGCCTCAGCCGCCGCCTTGCTGGCCGCGGCCGACGTGCTGTCCACGGTGGCGACCTCGAGGCTCGCCATCTTGAGGCCCTGCAGCGCGCCGTCCTTGTCGAAGCGCACCATCACGCCGCGAGCGTCGCAGCGTGTGACGGTGCCGGTCTCTCCGTAGCGAGGGTGGTCGTCGGCGGTGACTCGGACTGCGGTGCCTCGCTTGAGTGTCGACGGCACCGCGGCGGGGGAAGGCGCAGTGGACGGCGCCTCTGCCTTCACGGCGGTGTCGGCGCTGGCCGCGAGTGCGACGGCGGGCGCCTGGCGAGCCGCCGCCGCGGCGGCGACGGCCCTGTCCTTGGCAGCCTGGCGAGCAGCCTCCGCCTTCTGAGCCGCCGCTGTCGCCGCCGCCTGCTCTTGCTGCGCCCTCGCCGCCTCCGCCTCAGCGAGCCGGGCAGCATCTTGCCGGTCGGCCTCCTCGCGAGCGGCCGCTTCTTGAGCGGCGACCCTCGCCGCCTCTGCCTCGGCCGCAGCGACGCGAGCCGCCTCCGCCTCGGCGGCGGCTCTCGCCTCCGCCTCCGCCTCAGCCGCCGCCTTGCTGGCCGCGGCCGACGTGCTGTCCACGGTGGCGACCTCGAGGCTCGCCATCTTGAGGCCCTGCAGCGCGCCGTCCTTGTCGAAGCGCACCATCACGCCGCGAGCGTCGCAGCGTGTGACGGTGCCGGTCTCTCCGTAGCGAGGGTGGTCGTCGGCGGTGACTCGGACGGCGGTGCCTCGCTTGAGTGTCGACGGCACCGCGGCGGGGGAAGGCGCAGTGGACGTAGCATCGTTCGCCACTTCCGATTTCGGTTCGGTATTTATGTCTGCATTAGTCGGATGCACTGAGACAACTGCGAGGCTTTCGAAGCGTACTCCTTCTAGTCCCTCATCTGCGTCAAAGCGGATTATCGCTCCTCGTGACCCATCCAGTCGTGTAATTCTCCCTGTGCTGTTGCAGCGATGATGATCTGCCCTGGTCACTCGAACTTTGTCGCCTCTCCTGAATTGCGAGTGCGCCCCTAGCTCGGAACCCTTCTCGCCCCCTGGCTCAGGTCGGCTTCCCGACCCTCGCAACATGCACGAGGTGACCCGTTGCAATCGGCGCGATTGAGCACTTGCAAAGTTGTGTTGGGGGTTGCGGCGGATTCAATTCAGAACCGGAGAGGTCGCAGCGTTGCGCCGGATTTTGACTCCGACGAAAGGTGGACATCGTCCGTGGTTAGAGGCATCAGTCTCTGCAAGAGAGAAGACTGACTGACTGAGTCAATCAAAGAAAGCTCAACGACTGAAAAGAATTCAGTGACTCAGTCAGTCTTACACACCTCCTAGCATGGAGGACGGGCCCACACGCACACACGCTGCACACGATTGGCTCGGGAGCCGACACGAGGCACGCTGTCACCGGCCGTAGCACTGGGTCCGGACTGCTGGACGCACAACACACAGCTCACAGTACAGCTCACGAGGTGGCGCTATATAGTGGGGTTCGCGGGCACTGAAAAGAATTTTACGCAACAAAAAAGCTTTACAACACAGGCACGGGACTGGCGCGCACTGGCACCGTGGCACATGGAAAAGAAAAGAAACATGCACGTGCGCTGCAGCGGCGCGCGCTGCCTCGAGTCTCTTTGCGTTGAACGAGGCGCGCTGCGCACACGCGGAGGGGGGTGGGGGCGGCTGCCCCGGCGTGGCGGCGCTCGGCGCCTGGCCCTGGGCGCTGTGGAGGGCGCGGAGCCCGGGTGTGGCGTGGGTTCCTCGATGCGCTCGAAGCTCGGATTGGGTCCTCGCTCTGCGACACTGCGTCCGGGGGGGGGGGGGGGGACCGCGACCGGACGGGGCTGCGGGGGCGCGGCAGTGGCCAGTGCCAGTTTGGGAGGTCTGATGATCTCACTCTGCTCTCTCTCTCTGCAACTTCTGGCGCGGCGTGGAAGCGCTGGGCCGCTGGGGGCAGGGGGGCGAGGGGCGTCGCCGCGTGCCGCGGGCGTGGCGTGCAGTGACCAATGTGTGCGCGTGTCGTGGGCGAGCTGGACTCAATGTGGTTGTTCGCCCCGCGCGCGGGGAGCGCGTTCTCTATTCTCTTAACTCTTATAGCACGACGTGACGGAACAAGCGGGGTATCTCGTTTCGCGACTACTCACAGTCTCTACACCAGGCCTCGCAGGGGACGGAGATCCGACCAACAGTTGGAAAGCAGAGCTTGCGATTGCGTTCGTGCGCGTTGCTCCACTGCCCTCCTGTCTCGGCATGTTCTGAAAATGACGCGGCCGCGTCAGCCACGCCCGTCGTCTTTGCCGCCGGAGGCAATCTAAGGAGACGGGGAAGGGGGTGATGGCCTCGAGACGGCGGGACGGAGTCTCTAGGCTAGTGGACTAGCGGTGGACGAACTACAGAAATGCCGTGGGAGCCGCACCTTGGTGCCCAGCCGCTGGAGGTTCTTGAAGAAGAAGGGGACCGAGAGGGCGACGCCAGCGACGAGGACGCCGCCGACCTGGAACGAGCTCTCCTCGTCGTTGCGAAGGGGCTTGGGCTTCTTGGCCTCGCGCTCGGCCGCCGCCGCCGCGTTGGCGCGAGCGGCGATGGCGGCGATGGCATCGTCGTCCGCCAACGCCACACGAGGGGCCGCAGCCAGCGCAAGGGCGCCGGCACCGAAGAGCGGGAGGGCGTTCCGGCGGCTGACGCTGGCGTCGGTGGTCACGGCCGAGCGCGACTGGGCCGGCGCAGGCGTGAGAAGAGCGGTCGAGGCCAGAAGGGCAGCGAACATGGCGAATTCGGAGGGTCGAGGTGCCTGAGGTCGACTCTCCGACTTTTCTTTTTTGTGCTTTGAGGCTAATGAATTCTTTTTTGGAATGAACTTGCTTGGAAAGCGGGCTTCTGGCGTCTCGCCCACACACAATTGCAGACACGCGTCACGCCTTTACGCTCCTCTTCACCTTCGCTATGATGATGAACTTCTCCTTCACCCGCCACGCCACCGCGACCCACGACATCGATCGGCTCGGTGGAGTACGCAAGACACGTGGCCGGCCCGACCGGAAAAGCAAGCATGACCTGCACGGGCATCGACGACTTTAAGCCAGTGCTTTCCGCGATGGGCTTCTCAACGACCACCGACCTGCCCTACAAGGCCATTGCCAAGCTTGTCCTCCCGGCCGGGAAGATGACAGATCCAGCCGCGGCTCTGCCGCTGGCCGAATGGGTCATCACACCCGCGGCGTTTCAGCGCATTGCGCCCAAGCTCGCCGTCTTCATCTCCAAGGAGCCCGACGACATCTCCCAGATCGATTCCTATTCGAAGTGGCTCGTGCTAGTCGAGCGCTTCCACGCCGAGGCGGACGAGGCGACCCTCGGGGAGTGCGAGCTCCACCCGGAAGACTTCTTCCGCGCGGAGGGGCTAAACGACACGGAGCCTGCCCAGGCCCCCAATCCGAAGATATACACCGCCGAGGAACTGCCTCTGGTGGCCTGGCCAGACACGACCTTCAAGACCACGGTGGCGCTGCACGGCGTCAACACCACCGCCGTCCTCTGGGGCGACGTGTGCGACGCGACGACCCGCGCCCCCACCGGAGCGGTCCTGCTGTACGACATCGCCGGACTGTGCCTTGCCGCCGCCGACCGCCACAACTTCCAACCGTGGACGCGCCACTTCGGCACATTGGCGATGGCATTTCACGCGAGCGGCTCCGCCAACCCCGCGACGCCGTCTCGCGCGCTTTTTCTTTTTTGGAACGTTGGTTCAATTACAGGGGGGGTAGGTTTTTCTAGGTTAGGTAGGAAGGTGAAGAACAGTCAAGCTCGGATTGGACACCAACGCGGTATGGGTGGACGCGAGACAGATGACGACGACACGCGACGACAGGGAGGGGGGGAGAGCGCTTCGCCCACCCCCCCACATCGACCCCCCACACACACAACAAGGGCCTCACACAGCCTTTCCCTCTGAGCAAAGTTGCGGATACACCCTGGTCGTGTGTAAGTAGATAGCCGAACGGGGGTTTTCCCCGACCTCCCCGTCGGTGTCGACGGCGAGGAGTGAGCGGCGGTCGAGCCATGCGGAGGAGACGAGATAGGTGGTGATCTGGATGAAGAGAGAGTAGTAGGTTAGGCTCCAGTACTCTGACTGGATCTGCCGCGCCGACGCAATCACGCCATTCTCCGACCAGTCGTAGTCGGAGAGGAGCATGCCAGGCCAAAAGTTGCGGTCTCGCTGTAGCGCCGCCGCCCGCGCTCCAGCAGCGAGCGGTGCAGAGCGGCTACCGACATGACAGTTGGCGACGGCGTCTCAAAAGGTGATTGCCACTGGAGGCGCGAGTCACCCCTCCCATGACGACTTGGAGCCCGAACCCCGCAGCGCGTTTTGTTGTTGGGTGAGAGAGGATAGCTTCGGGGGTGGCACCGCATGGAACCCAATCAAGCGGCCGATCGCAGTCGCCGCGGCGGCGCTTCCGGCCGCAGAGCACAGCGGGCGGCAGAGGCTCGCGCTGGCGACGCGGGCTCCGGGCCGAGTGTCACGGCTGATGACCCCAGCGCCGTCTGGAGCTCCTTCTGTGCACGCGAAGCCAAAGTCACGAGTGCGAACTTGCAGCTCCGGCACTTTCTTGGCGACCTGGACGGCCTGAGTGTGGGGCAGGTCGAGACGCTGCAGGAGATGGTCCGGTCGCTGGGCCTGCGGCTGGAGGAGTGCCGAGTGCACCTGGCGCGAGCGCAGGAGCGGGAGGCCGTGACCGCGCACATAGCGCTGCAGCTCGAGCGAGGATCCGGTCTCGTGGGCGCTACTTTGACAGCGGCTGGCGGAGGTACGAGCGGTTGCGGCGCGGAGTGTGGAAGCCTCAGCGCGGCGACCACAGAACGTGAGCACGAGCAGGACTCCAGGAGCCGGCCAGACGGCACCACCAGAGCATTTGGTGAGTCCAGCTTAGCGTGATCGAAACTGTCGGGAGAGAGCTCCACATATCCGTGTACCTCGACTCTGTGCTGGCCCGCGCCCGTCGCTTGTTCGCGCCCCTCCCAGTCCCACGCTGTGCCGCGGCTTTTCCGCAGAGTGGGACCACACCGTGGATTGATCTACACCACGTATCTCGTCTCGCGTTCGCGCATCGTGTGTTCCAACTGTATTGGCGCGCATCGCATGCGCGCACGGCGGTGAAATCGACGTGAGCACACGATTGTACGAAATCTCTCACTGTGTGTGGTGTGTGGCGGCGGGTCCGGGGAGCTCCGGCGTCTCGGGCGTCGCTCGAACTCTTCTCTGGTAGAGGACGGGAACGAGATGATAGAGTAGGGAGTAGAAGCAAGCAAAGAGGAGCCCTGTGCACGCACGACTCCGCAGGAGAAGCCCCTCCCCAGACAAAACACAAGGGAGAGGTGGGTGGGTCACAAAAAACACAGCGCGCCACAAGCTGAGCTAGGGTGCCCACAGGACCCAGAAGAAAATAGCTTTCCGCCTCAAAAAGGGACGCACGCGGCAAATCTGATGTTGGCCAGTTCCAATAGGAGCGAGGCCTCTTCCGTTGGGGGACCGAGTGACTAGGAAACGAGGGTTCCCCATTGTGTCCCGCTCCAGCGCGAGCGTGACACTGCACTTGGCGCCGAGCGCCCGCGGCTCAGTCCTCAGACCTTGTGCAGGCCACCCCTCGTGGTCACGCCGGTCCGGACCGATGGCGCTCGGTGTGGAGCAAGCAAGACCCCCCCCCCCCCCCCCATCGGCGCGCGCCCGAGGTTCAAACGGCCGCCAGGAGCACCAAGAGGACTCCTCATGGCTGTGACCAAGTGGGCTTCGACCGGCCTCGGCTGGGGGGGCGGGTTGTCCCGGCTGCGGACGCCTTCTGCAGCCCCCTGGGATGGGGACAGCACCCCAAAACTGCCCCTCGGCGGCATACAGCACTGCCAGCCAGCCTCTTCCTCCTCCTCAAGGGCTGTACTATAGGCCATATTGCGCCGCCTCCTACTGGCAGCCGGGCGGGCGCGCGCCGCGGGCGCCTCGGCGCGCGCACGGCTCGCAAAGTTCGAACGAGTACTGCCGCCCGGCCGCCTCAAGGCTGCCGGACGGCAGTACTCGCCTCGCAAGGCGCGCACCGGCTGCTCTGGCTGCTGCGCCGGTGGCCGCTGCGATGGCCGCTGCTGCGCCGGCTGGCGGGCGGTACGGCCGCCGGCGGCCGCTGCACCCGCGCCTTCCCTCGCGGGCGCCGTCGCGCCGCGCGCGCCCAACTCTGCTGGCACACGGCACGCGTCGTCACACAGCCGCGGAGAACAGGCGGTGCAGCGCGCGAAGCGCGCGCGATCTCGTACTTTTAAGGCTGGATCCGGCCATTCCAAGGGTATACCTTTGAGAATCCCCAGCGTCCCTCCCTCCTAGTCACACTCTCAATATCTCGACTCTCCAACACGAAGTGCTGCGATCACCATTTTTTCTTTTCTTTTTTTGGGTCCTGTGGGCACCCTAGCTGAGCCCTGGCCTCGACACCTCGACACCAAACCTCGACACCAACTCGACACCTCGACACCCCATGCCAACTCGACCAACTCGACACCCCTCGACACCCCTCGACACCATCTAGGCTGGGACCATGCTCGTCCGTGTCAAGGTGCCAAACTCGACACCTCGACACCGCTCGACACTGCTCGACACCGCTCGACACCGCTCGACACCGCTCGACACCTCTCGACACCGCTCGACACCGCTCGACACCACCTCGTCACCTCTGATGATCCTAACACAGCAGAGACGTAGAGAAGACCCATTTGGAGTCACAGAGTTAGAAAATCAGGGTTGCAGCAGCAATCAAACTTGGCTGGCAGTACTTTCATCCCTCAGTTGCAGCCTCTTAAGTTCTAGCTCAAGTTGCAGCTCAGTTGCACCCCTGCAATGACCAATGTAGCAACCATGGCAGTACTCAGGTGGCCCTCAGGTGCTGCACAGCACCTTGTACAGTGGCAATGAATCCTCACACCAGTGAGCTTGTGCCATGAGTGCAGACCTGTGGTCCATTGCGCTTTGTGCACTGGCGACGCTGCAACGGCGACGCTGGCAGCGGCGGCGACGCTGCTGCGATGGGGTACTGTAGCCCTTTGTTGCTGGACAGCACCTTGTGCAGTGGCAATGTCCACTGACTCATGGCACCAGCCTGTGCCAAGAGCGCTGTGGTCAGTTGCGCTTTGTGCGCCGGCGACGCTGCAGCGGCGACAACGCTGCAGCGGCGACGCTGCTGCATGGGGTGTGCTGTAGCCTTAGGTGCTGCGCCTGCACAGCACCTTGTGCAGTGGCAATGACTCCTGGCACTAGTGAGCTTGATGTCCTCAAATGTCCACACAGAGTATACTGGTTGTGCTCACACACAGGTTGTGCTACATCAACAGGGGTGCAACTTTGAGAGGCTGCAACTAAGGGATTTGGCCTTTGCAGCTGCGGCCCAAGTTTTGTTATGGGCTGCAACTGCATCCTGGCTGCCACCTTGGATACCTCGACACCTTAGACGCTAAACACCTTGACAACACTCGACACCCGCTCGACACGCTCGACACGCTCGACACCCTCGAGGCCTCAACACCCTCGACACCACTCCTCGACACCTCGACACGGACACGGACACGCCATCGACCTCCGCGGCGCCGTGTTTTCCGACAACATCAACCGGTCAATCATCTCCGGGAGCTACCTCGAGGACATGTACGGCGCCGACGTCTCCACTGTCCGTCGCTGCATCACGTGGAAAGACGGCAGCGAGACGCCGATCCAGCGCGTGAACGGCCTGTACTACGTGACCTTCGACGTCTCGCCTACGCCCGACGTCGAGCTCGAAGCGAACGCCGCAGTCGCCGCCGCCGCCAGGCTCAAGGTTACCGACCAGGCAGCCCTTCACGCCGCCCGCTTCAACACTGACGCCGACGGCGTGATTAGCATCTCGCGCTGCGTCAGCGGCATCGACATCGACAAGATCAGCCGAGCCGCTGCCGAGGTCATCGACAGGGACCGCTTCCTCGCCCTCTCCCGCTCGAAGAAGAAGCCCGTACGTAGCACGCCGACTATCAAGCGGGCGCCGTGCGCGGGGCACACCTTTATCTTCGACGGCTTTGGCAGGACCGAGGCCGAGTCCGCCCTGAACGGGCACACCTACCAGTTCCACGGCGTCTGTCAGTACACGTCGTACGGGTACACCGAGACCACCAGGAGGCATACCACCGACGACTGGAAGCCGTTTATGCGCAAGGTGCATAGCGACGCCGAGCGAGCCGGCCACGAACCAAAGGTGTTCATCGTCGACGCCGGCTCCGACCTCGTTGCGCTGAAGAGCTGGTGCGAATCCGAGCTCAAGGTCAAGTTCATCATCGCGCCGCGCCAGCACCACGAGTTCGTCGGCACCGCCGAGGTCAACAACGACATCCTCACGCGGTGGGCCGAGAGCAGACTCCTCACACGAGAGCGAGGCCATCGCCAGCGCCAAAGCGGGCGAGCTCGTCGCATACGCCCGCGAGGTCCTCGTCGCCCTCGGCGCCCCGCCGACCGGACCGACCGTCATCCTCTCGGACAACGCCGGGGTCGTCCTCCCGATGGGGGACTAGCACTAGCCGTCTTCCACATGGTCCCTCGGGTCCCTGCTGCTCCTAATCTCGTCGTACATCCTCCTGCTGATCTCAGCAACATCCTGCTCCCTCCCTCGTCTCGCCCTGCGCGTCTGCTCCGCCTCCCCGTCGTCTGCCCTGCGTCGTCTGGTGACGGGTCCTCCATAGTCGGTCGAGGTCGCCGCCCTCCTCGTGCCTCTTCCCAACGTTTCCTCGGCGGCCGATGCCGTCTGCTCCGACTCCGCCGTCCCCGGGTCTGCCCTGCCCTCGTCTGCGCTAGCTTCTGTTTCGTCATCACTGGCGTCCCTCCTCTTCTTTCTCCTCTTCTTGTATGCTTTGTACATCGCGTCGATTCCTTTTCGCGTGAGCACCAGCCTGAAGCCCGCCCAGCAGCTGAACCGCTCCCTAAGTCGAAGGAGCATCATCAGTCTCACCCACTTCGCTCGCTGCCCACCGTCTCCGCTCCCTCCCGAGCCAGACGAGCTCTCCAGAGTCTTTATTGCAAGGACGGCATCGGCTTGACATCCCCGGGATGCTGGCTCAGGACGAGGCGCTCGCAAAGGCCAAAGCAGCCGATGCCGTCAGCTACGCGCGCCTTCCGCCCCCACCGCCTCCGCCTCCTCCGCCGCCGCCTCCGCTACCGCCGCCGATGACATGGACCAACGAAAAGCGTGAGCAAGTGCTCTCACTTTCGGGGCCACAAATGCCGCATCGGGTACAGCTGAGGCTAGTCGATCGCGTGTACGAGGTGTTCGAGCAGCACGGCAAGCCTGTCAATCACACCACCGTTGCAGCACAGCGCTAGGGGAGTCGCATCAATCTGCAGTCCGGTCTGCATTGACTATCGCCCGTGAGCGCTGGCGTGAACAACATCCTGACGCCATGCCGTCCTCGAAAGAGGCACTCGCTGCCGTGAAGGGGCTGACGCAGCAAAGGGGATACATGTACCTCAGCGACAAGAAAATTCACGAGGCGTTGCTGCCACAGCTGCCGGGTCTCACTTTCAAGCAAGTGCGGCGAGCTGCGGCGCGCGTGCGCGATCCACAACGGGCTGTCACAACTTACGGGCAAGAGATCCCGGTGTGGGAAGCGTCGCAGCGAGCCTATGTCTTTCCTTCAACCGGCGAACATGTTGCAGGCGACCAGTGGTCATGGGGTGGCCGTACACTGGCTGGCCGGGCTGCAGCCAATACACACCTGTGAATGAATCCAGTACCCTTCCAATAGCCACGCTTGTCCAACTCGGGCGGCACCACAAGGTGCAGCGCGGCTGGAGCCTCCGCCTCGCGCTCGAAGGAAGCCCCGCTCCGCAAGTAAATCACGTCCCGCACCACTTCATCATAGCTGCTCAAGTTGCGCTCCACCCAGTACGCCGCCTCGTAGGACGCCGCTGGTAGGTTGATGTGCGATCGCACCTGCTCCTCCGTGCGGCCAACAACGCTATTCGTGCGGAAGAGCCACTGCAAGCGGACTGTGCCCCCTGAGCCAATGCGGCGGCGAATGGCAAAGCGCATACAAAAGTCGGGGTCGCAGAGAGCGTCGCGCAGCAGTTGAGCATGCTCGTCGGTCGCGTTGTTTAGGACGCCACACGCCAATTATCTGCGCGCCCATCTGTTGCCTGGCATCCCCGGCGAATTCGTCGCTCGTGATCAGCTCCGCTGCCGCTCGGAGCAACCAGTGCCGTGTCGAGATGAAGCTCCGCGACGACGCCCGTGGACTGCACGCGCAGGGAGAGGCGCACGAGCTCCCGCACGGCAAGCGACTTCTCGGCATGCGCCGCCTGACGCCTGTCGGCATCCCATTCTTGCAAGCAAGCCATTTCTACCGACCGCGTATTTGGTCGACGGGACGGACGTTTTGGTACGTTTTGGCACCAGCTGAAGGCTTGCGTCCGCAAAAGCCCGTTGCCAACCCCCTTTTTGCCGGAGTCTCGCGAATCAATTGGCCTCCGCTCAAGGTGTGAACATATTCGCTGCGGTCAAAAATCGGCGCCTGCGGCGGGCTGGGGGACCCCATCCCCCCCCCGCATGGGTACCCCCTAGGGCCCTCGCCTCCCCCCAGAGGGTCTCGGCTCTATCGAGCCATGTGCTAGCTCCAGCCGCAGCTCCACCCGGCCGCCCGAGGGTGTTCGCTGTTCCCGCAGGCAGAGAAGACTAATCCTGGGGGAAGCAACCGCGTCGCGTTCATGTCGTACGATCATCCGCCTTCTCCGCGCCGTAGCCCGTACGCTTTACATAATCTCATAAACATACGGCTCTATGTGGAGTATGTGCGCTGCGGGACCTGCGCGTACTGTCGGCGGTAGAGTATAACGCGTACACAACACGTCGGACTCTGAAGAATTTCTCCGTGAAGACTAGAAGGCATGGAGCGCTCGGGGTGTTCCCTCCTCCCCCCACGACTCCAGACAGGCTTCCGCGAGAGTCGCCTCGCACTCCGCTCACACAGACTCTGTACTACGCGCACGGAGCCGGCTCGGTCAGGAGCCGATAGCTTGCACGGCACGCATCATCCCGAGCCGCATTCGGCCGAGAAGCGACACGCGCCGTCGCTTCGAGATTAGGCGCGCCAAGCGGCGGCGTCGCTCCTCGGCGGACTCCCCGTCCTGCGCCGGCGGCAAACCGAGCCACGTGGACTCTGCCGCGGCCGCCGAGTGCTCCGCCGGCTGCTCCGCCGCAACGCCAACCCCCGAAGCATGGTGGGCCGCCACTGCGCGGGGAGGGGCGGGGGCTGGAGGGTGAGGGGGCGTCGTCGCGGCGGGCAGTGCGCAAGGTTGGGGCGCGCCTTGCTCCGTCCCTAGCGCCGGCCCGCCCGTGGGCTGGCTCGCCAGCGCGGGCTGGCTCGACAGCTCCCTCCGCATGATCTGCGGCGCAGAGAGCCCGCGCGCGCCCGAAGCTGCGCTCGCCGCCTCCGCCGCCTCGGCGCGCGCGATCGCGTCGCGCAGCTCGGCGCGCAGCTCGTCGATCTCGCTCTGCTGCGGCGGCGGCTGCTGCATCCGGCCGGTGCCCCGGTCGGCGACAGGGTCCCACCTACAGGGAGGCTCCGCGAAAGTGTTCGGGGAAGCTCCAGGCCGGTGGCGCGGCCGGCGACAAGCCCCCACGGGGTGAGGCCGTCTGCGCGGATCGAGGAGGGAGGGAGGCTCGCTGAGAGCGGCGAGACGGGAGGCAAGCCCGACGCGCGGGAACGCAGCTCGAGCTCCTGAGAGGAGGGCGTGAGCAGTTGTGCGGCGCGGCGGCCGAGCCGTGCGCCTGCGCCTGCGCCTGCGCCTGCGCCTGCGCCTGCGTGTGTGTGTGTGTGTGCGTGTATGTGTGTGTGCGCGCGCGTGTGTGTGTGTGTGTGTGTGCGCGTGTGTGTGTGTGTGTGCGCGTGTGTGTGTGTGTGTGTGCGCGTGCGTGCGTGTGTGTGCGTGCGTGCGTGCGTGCGTGCGTGCGTGCGTGTGTGTGTGTGTGTGTGCGTGCGTGTGTGTGCGTGCGAGCGAAGGTAAGGGTGCGGCGCCTCCTCGAGGCCAAAGACCATCTGCTGCAGCACCTCGTCCACGTTGAAGACTCCGCCGCTCGCCTGCCAAAGCTCCTGGATGATGCGCAGGACGAGCACGTGCGCGCCGCACAGAAAGGCGAACAGGATCGACTGCAGCGTGAGGATCGAGGCGCTGCCCGCCGAGCCCGCCCCGAGCAGAGGGAAGGCGAGCAGCTCGATCATCGCGAGCAGGTACAGCAGGCCGATCCCTGCAAGCGACACACGCGCCGGGGGCAGTGAGCCCGGGGCACGGCAGAGAGCTGCGGCAGCACACCGCCCCTCGCGCACCGAGTGCGGGGAACTTGCGCTGCATCGCGCCGAGACGGTATCCGCGCGCCTGGCGCACCGTGGGTGGCTCAGGGGCGCGTCGTGGACGTGTCATGGACGCGTCACGGCTCAGAGGCGCGTCAGGGTCGTGGACGGGTCGGGGGAGTGTCGTGCGTCAGCCGCGCGCCTGGCGCAGGTTCTTGACCGTCTCGTACACGACGGACGGGACGCCGACCGAGGTGATGTACATGATCGACTCGAGAGGGTCGTCCATTGGCTTGGAGGAGAGGAGCTGCGCCTGGGGCAGGAAGAGAGAGGGCGTGGGCAGGCGCGCGGTAGCCTCCTCCGCGCTGTCCCTCCCCCTCCCCTCCCTCTCTAGGTCCGAGGCCATCTCCCGAGGGCGGCGGGCCGGGCCGGAGGCACGTCTCGCGCCTCTCTCTCTCTCTCTCAGTGCCCGCGCCGGCGGCACGTCGAGCTGCCTCAGGTCTCGCTTGACGTACAGGCGGATGTAGTGGAGGGCCGCCTGGTAAAAGGGGCGGCCCTGGCAGACGAGGGTCGTCTGCTCGAGCAGCGACTTGGCCTCCGACACCTCCTGGAACAGGGCAAAGTAGATTGCCTCTTGCTGCTCGTAGAGGGCAGAGTAGGCGTTCCCTGCGAGGATCGAAAAGAGCAGCCCGATCACGGTGAGGAAGTTTTGCACAAACTGCGCCTCGTCCGCCATCAGCATCCCGATCGCGCCGACGTCGAGCAGCGAGCGGATGTAGAGCGATACGTTGTCAAAGTAGAGCAGCCCGAGCACCGAGGCAACGATTGTCGGCAGCGCGACCCGCATCAGGGTGTTGATGGCCTGCGTCGTTCGGATGGCGAAGCGGCGCTTCGACGCGCGCTTGCGCTCGACGCGCTCCAAACGCCGCCGCCGCGGCACCGCAGCAGTGCCGGGCGCAAAGGCTGCGGCCGCAGCGTTGGCGGCTTCGAGGCGCAGCGTGCTCTCAGGCGTCGCAGGCTCGACGTGCTTCCGGCTGCGGAGAGGCCAGCGCATTTCAGCGGCTGACATGCGCAGCGGCGCGTCGCGTATGCGCTGTGGCGCATGCCAGGAGAGGAGAAGGCAGAGCGGCAACATTGTGTGTTCGAGGGAGTCCTTCGTCCACCAGGCCCCAGAGGGGCAGAGCACAGAGATGAAAAGAGCCGTCGTCGCCCGGCGCTGCTTGCAGCACTATGGCGATGGCGCTAAGAGGTTCCTCTTTCCCGCGCCCCCCCCGCAAGGCGCGCGATACACAAAAACACTAATTCAATGCAACGGACCATTGGCGCCTGCAGAGCGAGTGAAAGAGGCGCTCGGACACACACTTGAACGAAACGGATGCGCCTGAGAAAAACGAGCTCTCTTGGACTCGCAAAGAAGTTTTCTTCCTTTAAAAGAAGCACTCACGCGATCGTTTCCCGTTCTACAAGGCGGATCTGTCTCCTCTGGGTAGAGACACGCACGACGAACCCCGAAGTGACGCTCCTTCTTTCTTGCTTAGTGGTGGGTGAATCAGTTAGGCCCCCGGGGCGCTAACCAATCACACGAGGGTGGAGCCCGGCGCTCCGTTGACGGCTGCTGGCGATGCCTCCTCCGCCCCTGGGTCGAGGCAGATGGTGTAGGGCATGGATGGATCTGTGCTGTAGGGTTGCGTGCTCAGCTCCGTCTCGCGCATCATCTGGCACGTGACACAGCTAGAGCACCAGAAGACGCCTACTCCAGCATCTTAGAGGTGTGAAGCGACATTCCTTCCCGCTGCAGCAGTGGCTGATGCAGAAGCGAGTGCAGCAGCAGTCGCAGCACGGGTTGCCAGGAATGCCGCGGGCGCTGCGGTGCTTGACGCGCGCGAGGATCAGCAGGACAAAGATCGCGAGGCCCGCAATGACGGTGAGCTGATAGATGGCCCGGAACAGCCACTGGTGGGAAAGCGTGCACTGAACGTAGCCTACTCACACCCAATGGTATGAAGACGGCGTTCACGGTACTGGTGGCGACGCGGCCGCAGCGAGCCACAAGGCCTTGCACGGTGCAGTCGAAGCACACGATAGGATCTTCCTCCCCGTCGCCGACCGAGTCCTCATAGGTGCATTCACCCTCCTTGATTGCCGCGAGGAAGAGGCCCAAGCTACACGCCATTAGCTCCTCCTCCGTCATGGAGTCGGGATCGCACACGGACGCCATCTCCCCAAAGGTGGACGGCGACAGCGACGGCGGCGACGGCGGTGGCTTGGCCAAGCCGGCGTCCGCGTCGTGCATGCAGGAGGAGGCGGCGTCATAGACGCACATGTTAAAGCGTACGGACGTGATGGTGGAGGCCAGCACGACCAGAGCAAAGACGATGACCATCAGTTTGCAGTACTACATGGTGGAGAGGGAAGGAGGTGCGCCCAATGGGAACTGGGAGGTTGCTGAGAGAGAGCACACCTTGCTCCCCTGACGGTCGCCGGTCTGTTTGGCGACCTGGCTGTAGACCTGCGGGCGCAAATCGGATACGCGTGACAGTCAAGATGGCTCGATAGAGCTGCGAATCGCTACCTGCGGGACGGCAATGTAGCTGCAGCACATGCCGGTGAGGCAGGCGCAAACGGAGCCTCCGCCCTCGCCGCAGTGGTCGAAGCAGTCAAAGACACCCGTCTTGAAGGAGCCGCCGCCGACCACCGCGGTGCCCTGCACTACGGGCATTGCTGGGGGCGCCTTGAGCTGTAGCGACATCCCGCCCGAGTAGCCCGGTGGCACGGTGACGAGCAATGTGGTGCCACCAAGCTCTGCATTGAACTGCTGTCCCTCGGTAAGACCCTTGGGAACGTCGACGCTGTACATGGCGTAAAACTCTGTCGAACCACCAACTCGATGCGCTCACAGTAGACAGTCCGCAACTATCTTGGGCGCAGCCGACGACAACACTCAGGGACGTCCTTCTCGTTGCGGACCGCCGCCCATCGCGAGTTATTTTCTCGCACGGGAGTTTTGTTGTAAAAATCTTTTCTCGTCCATGGATATCCAGCTCGGCTTCGAGCTGGCCACCGAAGTCACGAGAAAAATAGTTCTCTTCCCAGACAACAGAAAGTAATCCTTTTAATCTCCCACGTCTGCTGCCCACAGAGGTCAGAGCACAGTAAGTTAAGAGAGAGACAAAAACATGATACACCCACGCCCATGGAATGATAGTATGTACACGGAACGTTCGAGGTTTGCGGTACCTCCGACGTCTTGATGCGTGTGCTGTCCCACCACAAAAGCGACGAGTCCCAAGATGCTGATTCGCAGCCGCTTCCCGCCCATGACGACGCCCGGTGCGCCCGCCCACCTGGTTAGGGCTCGAGAGCAGCGCGCTGTCGAACGCTGGCCTCCGAGCCCGTGATTTCCTCCATGGGTAGCGCCAGCTTGATAGTGGTCCTCCTCGTAAGTTCTTGACGGTTGGACTCCGTGCCCTCAGTCGGTGTGCTAGACGGAGTGGGACTCGTGCTGCCATCCGTCGAGGTGGAGCTGCTCGCGTCAGGCCGGGAGGAGGTGGGACTTGGGCTCATTGACGCCGTCCCGGTCGCGGGCGCCTTTGCTCGAGCACGTAGAGGGTTGAGGCTCTTGATGCGATTGATCGGAGAGCGCTGCTCTTTTCGCTGCTCGTGTGCGGCCATGACTCGTGTGGGCATGATGACGAGGCACCTTGCACCGGGCACGGCACAGCATCTCGGTGATGCACCACGGTGGGGACGGGGTGGACTGTCGGGCCACCCCCCCCCGACCGCAAACTTTAAACCACCATAAACTTCAGTCTGCCAGGGCTGTCCCCCGGCCCCCCCAAAATTGAATTCGACCGCGCAAAGCTGACCCCCCCCCCCCCCCCCCCGCAAACTTTAAACCACCATAAACTTCAGTCTGCCAGGGCTCCAGGCCCCAAATGACGTGTGAGTGTTAGAGTTGTTTGGTATTGCGAAACATCTCTCTCAAAAACACAACCCCAGGACCCAAGACGAACAAACAAGCACAGACACACACTCGAGAGAAGGGACACACACACACACACGGAGAGACAGCAACGACAATCAGAAGTCAGCGCTAGCTCCCCCCTCACGCCGCGGCGCTGGCGAGGCACTGCCACGCCTCACTCGGTCCCCCCTTGCCGGGCGGGGGGAAGGGAATCCGAGCCTTGGCGAGCGGCACGGACACTGGCGATCCTTCCCAGGCTCTATGGTACGCATGAAGTGCCTCAATCTCTGGGCGCTGCCCCCCTCCGTTCTCGCTCTGCCCGAGGCAGAGCGGCTCAAGCTCATAAAGGAGAAGTACACCGTCGTCTCCGATGAGGGCGGCTTTGCGCAGGCTTCACAGAATTCACAGGCCCCGCTCAGCACAGCCGACAGCGTTCTCGCCCTTACGTTCCTCAGCGTCGTGATGGGCGGGCCCGTGGTGCTCATGGCTAGCGGCATCGCCTGCATTATCTTCGGCTCGTGGGTGCACTGCGTATACTGGCTGACCACCGCTCTCGCGCTCGCCACGCACCCGCTGCCTGACGTCGCTGCGCCGCTGGCACGCTCTCGCCTCTCACTCGCGCTCTACAGATACTTCAGCTACCGCTGGCTCTGGTCGGGCGACGATGGAGAGCACGGAGAGGCGGTCGCACCATTCGTCGGCTGCGGCCCGCCTCATGGAGTGCTTCCCCTCGCCAACGTGTTGTCCATCCCCGCCATCAACGCCTGCACCTCTGCGAGCTTCGTGGGTGTCGCCGCCAGCGTGGTCTTCTTCACGCCCTTCCTGCGCTACCTCACCCTCTTCGGCTGCGTCTCTGCCTCGGCCGGCGACATCACAAAGGCTCTTTCGTCGGGCGCCTGCGCCGGCATCGTCCCCGACGGCATTGCGGGCATCTTTCGCCTCGCGCAGCACCCCACCGAGGAGGTCGTGTACCTGCGCGCGCGCAAGGGGCTCGCGAAGCTCGCCCTGCGGACGGGCCGGCCGATCATGCCCGTCTACTCAATGGGCAACACGCGCGCCTTCTCCGCCGCCTTCGACCCGTTCGGGCTGATGGAGCGGCTGTCGCGGGCGGCGCAGGCGGCGATATTCGTGTACTGGGGCCGCTGCTACCTGCCGGTGCCCTACCGCACGCCGATCACCATGTGCTTTGGCCGTCCGATAGAGGTGACGCGCACGCCGCACCCGAGCGACGCCGAGGTGGACGCGCTGCACGAGCGGCTGCAGAGGGAGATCGTGGAGACATTCGAACGGCACAAGGCAGTCGTGGGCTGGGGCAACATCAAGCTCCGGCTCGAGTAGAGAGTAGAGAGCCCGCCGCTGCAAGTGGCACGACACGAACATTATTTATGTGTAAACAACCACCAAAATGTGTGAACAAAAACGAAAAAGAGGAGCCCACTCGCCCAGCTCTAGCCTCTATACCAATACTATACGAGCTCGTACTGGTACGCCCTTAGTACTGGGCTCGGTTTTTTAAGGCATTTTGGGGTTGGCACTCCCATCGCCCCTCATGACCTCCTGCGGTCTCTGAGATGGACACCAGTGGGTGTGGGATCACAGCCAGGATACACTCGAAGGCTGGATAAGCAGTAGAGGTCGATACTCGACGCGTCCCACATGGTTGTGTCGCTGTCGGCAGACGGCACGCTGTCGACAGGACGTCGAGCGACACCGGTGGCAGTGCCACCCATGAGAGAGTCACCATGTGATCCGTATGATGATTCCTGACAACCGCCTCAGTCACCTTTCGTCACAGTTCCCGCTCTGAGAGGAGCGACGCACGCACGTCGCGTCAACCCGCGCCAGCCCCGCTGAGCCACGTCTGCACCACGTCGACCTTGCCGTTCTCCGCCGCCGCTTTGATCCCTTTCGGCAGCGCGAGCGGCGTAGCTGTAGCCGCCGCTGAAGCGTGCCCGCGCTGGGAGGCGGCTGAGCCAGCCTTCGTCCGTCCAGGCATGCAACACGGGCCTGGCCGCCTTGAAAAGAATTTCACAACGAGAATTCCGCGGCCCGAAAGGCAAAGCAGCAAAATCCTGCTCGTGCAGGTGGGGACCCTGTCCTCCTCCCGTCCCTCGTTTGGGCTGTCGCGGGGGCGGCCTGCGCTGCGCCCTGCTGGTGCTTATGTGAATTGGCCTGTCTGTATGTTGCACATGCACAACAACAACAACAACATGTACATGTATGTACGAACTCCCACAAGTGCTATTGGCACAAAAAAATCACAGTCGGAGTAAAGTCCACCAAACTCGGCCATTCCAACGGCCAGACCGCTCGCTTAAGGCTGATCGGCTAGACGAGCGGTCTACCTCCGACGGGGCTGTTGCAATAACAGAGGAGGCCTAAGCCGAACCCGCCGGGCCGCTGGCGGGGTGACGGTAGACCACCACTGCGACAGCCCCCTCCCGACGGGGACACCACCACCCTCGCCCAGGGATCTACAACGCTGTCTCAAGGTCCGACCTGTGGGCTCTGCCTACGCTCAGTGGAGCTCTTGTCCGACCGCGCCAGCGTCAGGCCCTCAACCTCCGCCGCCGCTTCAGCCTCCTTGGCCGTAAGCGGCTTTGGCGGCTCCGGCCCGAAGCCCAGCGCCTCTTGCACGGAGATAAGCGGCCCTCCTAGAGGCATCATCATGGCCACAGACGTCGGGTTTCTTTTCTGTCGGGTTTCTTTTATCACCACGTCGGGTTTCTTTTATCTGTTTGTGCCTGAGGCCGCCAGTCCCGTGCCTGGTGTTGTGCGAGGGAGTTGGCTCGCCAAATTCTTACCTGGCCTCGTTTGTTTGCCGTCTGTGAGCCTAGCGCAGCGCGAACTCGCCGTCCGAGCCTAGCGCAGCGCGAACTCGCTCTGAGCCTAGCGCAGCGCCTCGGAAAAAGAAAGAAAGAAAACAGACAGGCCAAGGGAGGCGCCTCGGACATCACCAATTTACGACGCTACGCTCCTTTTCCCCGGAAAGGTCAAATTCCTTTTTCCCCACTCGTGATAGCGAGACCTGGCGAGCTGCCCTGGCGGCACGCGATAGCAACTGGTTGTCGCCGTAGCAGCGTCATGGCTGGTTGGTGAAGTTTAACCGTCCTGATTCTAGGCACCGTCTATGTGCGTCGGCGTCGGGATCGCAACGCTCGCAGTCGCTCTCGCGTCACCAGTTGGGCCGCGGGTTCCGGTGGCGGCCGCGCGAGCGTCTGCCGCGAGCGCACCTCGCGCCGTGATGGTGGGTATGGAGCCGCGCCGATCGCCACGGCTGCGCGCGAAGGAGCCGAGCCTCCTCGCCGACGCCGCCGAATCTGCCGCCGGCCGCCCCGGCTCCACGGGAGGCTGGCTCGTGCGCCACCGCTCGCTGCTGCTGCTCATTGCTCTCGTGCTGCACAAGTGCGCCACTGACGGGCTGACGCGCTGGACGCGGCTGCAGACGTCGTACTCTGGCGCAACGGTCGCGGTGCTCTCCGAGGTGTTCAAATTCCCGCTCATCGTGGCGGCGATCTGCAGCATCGGCGGCGGCGCGTCGCAGATCGCGCCCGTCTTCAAAGAGGCGCTCTCCAAGCCGCTCGGCAACTGCTGGATCGCGCTGTGCTACACGTTCAACAACCTGCTCTACTTCGACGCGCTATCGGCCCTCTCCGCCGTCGCGTACCAGGTCCTCTCCCAGTCCAAGACCGTCTTCACCGCTGGCCTGATGTTCCTCCTCGTCGGCAAGCGGCTGCGGCTGAGGCAGGTCCTCGCCATCGGGATGCTCATCGCGGGGGCGGTGACGGTCAACATGCAGGAGCTGGCGCGCGCGTCGGCGTCCGCGACGGCGGCCGGCGTCGCACCCGCCGCCGTCCTGTGGGGCGTCTTTCTCGTCCTCTTCTCCTCCTTCATCTCGGCGCTGCCAAACGTCGCGTATGAAAAGGCGCGCGCCGGCAGAGTTCACGTGCCGGCAGAGCCGCGCGGGGGAAGCCGCGCCGCGAGAGAGGGCTCAGGCCGCCGGCCGATTGATGGGCCCAGCCCGGCGATTGACCCTCCCCCCCCCCCCCTCTCCCCCCTCTCCGCTCAGGTTCTCAAGACACTTCCTAGACACTTCCTAGACACTTCCTCTCCCCCCCCTCCGCTCAGGTTCTCAAGACAGAGGGCGAGAACCAGTACGTCAACAACGTGCAGGTCACCGTCTGGATCATGATCTGGATCGGTGTGGCGCGCATCCTGGGCGCGAGTCGCGAGCTGCTCGCCGGCGCCGGCGCCGCCGCGCTCCCCTCCCTCTCCCTCGGCGGGCTGGCCGGCGGGCTGCGAGCCGCTTTCGACGGCTTCACCCCGGCCGTCTGGGGAGTCATACTGCTCAAGGCGCTCAACGGCCTCCTCATCCCCGCTACCTTCAAGTGCGCACCCAGTCCCCGCCGCCGCCGCCCCGCCGCCGACCCCTCGCCGGCTGCTCCCGCGCCCTTGCCCTCGCCGCGCCTCGCCTCTTGCAGCGCCCTCCCCCCCTCCCGCGCTCCCCCGCTGGCGCCGCGGCCGCTGATGAGAACAGCATGAAATCTGTCAATCCGCTGAGCGTTCCGCGCCTGACGACAGCCGTGTCTGGACCCCTGAGGCCGCGTACCGCGCTCCCGCCACGAGCGCCGCCTGCCGCCGCCCGCCGTCCGCCCGCGCAGCCTCGCCCCACCCCTCCCCTCCCCCCCTCTCAGGTACGCCGACAACATCCTCTACTCGTACGCCAAGCCATCCTCCATCGTCGTCACCACGCTGGTGTCGGCGGCCTTCGCCGGCGTCGTCCCCGCGCCCTCGCTGCTGATAGGGGTGCGACGCGCCTTCTTCGTGCAGGCAGCGCACCCCCCCTGGCCAGCCGCCCTCTCCGCCCGCAGGTGGCTCTCGTCGTGTCGTCTGTCGTCCTCTACTCGTCCAAGCCGAAGGCCGGCAAGGCGGACTGAGGTCGCGGCTCTTCTTCGACGGTTGCTTGCCCCTCCCGCTCGGCCGTAGCCTCCGCCACACGCCCCGTGCGAGTCCGAGGTGTGTTTGCGTGTTGGGTTGCTCCCATGACGTCTCGTTCGGAGAGCGAGAGGGCGTGTGTACAGGGGGTGTGGGCTGTGGCGAGGTGCGAGGTGCAGAGGAGAGAGGTGCGGTCACAGGTGTTGCTGACATGGGCGACACACGTGCACTGCTGGGAGTTTTCAGAGTGCTCCCCGTCACAGTACTACAGGGAGCATTGTTCCACTTTTGCGGCTCCTCTAGCGCGTGCACACATGGAAAAGCCAAAATGCAAAAATAGAGGTTAGAGCAGCGAGTGCGACCTGCGACCTGCGTCGCGGTGCGTGGGGGCTGGCGCCACACAACGGCATAGACGCACCCCGCCGCGAAAATGCTAAATGGAGAAGTGCCGCAATATTGACATGCAATGCGGCGGCACAAGCGCGCAAGCCTCCCTGTGCGGCACCGACCGCCCCACCCTCCCTTGCGCCGCGGGGGGGGCATCCAACATGCACGCCAGTAGGCCGTCGGGGAGATGGTTCGAGTCTTCGTCATGCCATGTCGGAGGGGTGGAGGGCGGCAGAGGCGACTCACTACTTGTGTTGCGAAGAGAGGAGGCGGATCAGAGCTCCGAAGGCGAAGACGGAGGCGGCCCACGCCTGCAGCAGCGCGAGCGAGCGCGTGATCGAGGCGTGCAGCACCGCCGCCGTGAGGGCGATGCAGCTGCAGCCGAAGGCGCGGCCGACGGTCACGAGCGGCCCTCCGCGGCCGAGGCGGACCATCGGGCAATTCCACGCCCACGAGAAGGAGACGCCCGTGTAGTCGTCCACCTGCTTGAACCAGGCCGGGATCCACTCCTCTCCAGACAGGCCGCCGACGGTCGTGTCGCTGTGCGTCTGCTTTGCGAGCAGCGGGTGGACGCAGAGCAGCCGCAACGGCCGTAGCCCCCACGCGACGTTGTCGACGTGGAAGCAGGCGCGCGGAAGCTTCTCGAGCAGCTTGCGGGCGCCTAAAGAGTGAAGAGGCTACTTGGGAGCTGACGCACGAAGGGCCTCCTCCGCAGCTCGTTGCGGGCGCCGCGCGGCGAGACGAGGTACGCGTGCGTGCCGTAGGCGCGCCACGGCACGTGCAGCCCCGCCGAGCCCGGCAGCACCTCCGCCCTCCTCGTCCCTCCGCCCACCTATTGTCGAGAACACGGGCTGAGTGTGTGTTTGCGAGAACGGCGCCTCTCAGAAGAGCCATCCGCCCACCAAGCCGAACAGCCGAAAGACGTCACGAGGGCCGTACCTGCCGCTCGGGTGGACGCAGCCAAACGCGCCGAGCAAGAGGACGTCCCACTCGTCGTCCTCGCGCAGCTCGGCCAGCGCCGCGGCGAGCCGTCGGCGGAAGGACGGCATGAGCACGGCGTCGTCCTCAAACACAATCAGCGGCTTTCCAGACTGGACGCAGCGGCGCCAACAGCCGCGGTGGGAGAGGAAGCAGCCAATCATGCCCGGTGTTAGCAGATGCCTGCCCAGGACCGTCACGTTCGCCTTCAGCTCCTCCTTCGACAGCGCTCTGCCGTCGACTGCCGGCATCTTCTCCCAAGAGACGCCCTGCGCCCTCAGCTGCGCCCGCACGGCGTCGAGCCGCTTTGAATGCCGCGGCAGGTTGATGACGACAGCCCGCGGCGTGCGCTCGTACGCCGCGCGCGCGGCGGCGAGCGTGAGAGCGAGCATATGACACTGTGCTAACACATGTGCACAGTATCGCACTGTGGATTTGGTATTTCTTTTTGCACCGAACTCTTATGGAGAACGCCGAATGCCAGAACACCAGGGGGCAAGTGTGTGTAGCACCTTCGACCCCGAAATGAAGGTCACCACACTGAACTCGGTCGGTCGGCGCTAGGAGAGGTGAACTGAAGGCTGAGACAACGGAGGCCGAGAGCCTGAGTGGGCGCCCGCGCGCCCCCACACAAGCAAGCCTCTGTCCTTCGGCCCACTCCAGCGATCGTCCGTGGGTGACCGCGAACGAATAACACGAGGATCGAATCAATGCCCTCACCACCTGCTCACCACCCGCTGAGGGAGGGTGTAGTGTGTAGAGGATGATGGATGTAGAGTGTAGAGCGCTGTAGAGCTGTAGAGCTGTAGAGCGCTGTAGAGCTGTAGAGCTCTACATCCGGCGCGGGATGAACTGCGTGCGTTGTAGAGCGCTGTAGAGCGCGATTTTGCTGTAGAGTTTGTTGTAGAGGCTCTACAGCAAAACCGCGGGAAGGCAGTGACTCAAAGAGGTCGAGCCGCGCTAATGGGGTGTCTCCGAGCTTACTGGAGCTCTGATGGACGGCCCTGGCTATCCCTGACACACAGAGAGTCACTCTGACGGCACACAACACTCAACACCCTATAACTGCGTCATGACCAGCCTGCCATGCCCCATGCGTCGCCGGTGCCGCATTCATCGCTGTGCTTCTTTAGCAGGCGGTAGACTGTCGGCTGCGAAAAGTAATATATCTTTACTTCCAACACCCGGACGTTCCCAGGGTGATGGAAGGTTCGACGCAACCCCGGACTGGGCAGAGAAATCCCAGGAAACAAAGGCCTGGGCACTCCACCCCGCCCCCACTTGCCCTGACTGCACAGGATAGCGTGCCCCGACAAACGGTGACACATAGCGGGGGACACTGCGCCGGGGGGTATGCCTGTGTGACTTTGGTGCTTTGTGTGGGTCACGTTCCCTTGGTAGCTGTGTGGTTGAAGCCCTCATGCCGCCGGCGTACGTCCACCCCCCCTTCGGAGGTGGTTCCCCCAGCGGCTGGCCCCTCGAGACTGTCGGTGCTTGGCGGGAGGAGGGGGAGAGGGAGGCCCGGTGGGAGGAGAGGGAGAGGGAGGCCCGGTGGGAGGGGAGGGAGAGGGAGGCCGCCTTGGGCTCCTCTCCTCCCCCCTCCCTGGGCTCTTCTCCTCTCCCCACCCTGGGCTCTTCTCCCCTCCTCCCTGGTACTCTCGGCCTGATTACCGGAGCGACTGCAGCAGAGGACGACGAGGCGCGACGGCCGTTGAGCGGAGGGCTGGCGAGCAAAAAGAGGCGCCTCCGGGCGCAAACTTCAGAGGGACTCTTATTATGAGTTATGCTCTGCAACGAAACCAATTCGTATCGAGAGTTTTCACGATCAGTTCCGGTATACCCCCGAGAGGGAATCCCTAGGGTCAGTTTTGCTGCGGCGTGCCCGCGGCCGCCTCCCGCGCAGCACCGCCGCTGGGGACGACACGCAGCGGAATCGGATCGAGCCCATGCACCGGGCAAAGAAGGACGCTGCAGAAGCGGTTGGAGAGGCAGCCGGCGTCTGCCGTCACAACGAGTCCCAGCGCTGGTTGGACACGGCTCGCCCGAGGACTGCTATCGCGACCCTCCCGTCGTGCCGCAGCCTCCGACGAGCTCTGCAACCGAGGAGAGTGAGGGTGCGCCTCCCCTCACTGCTACCCCGCCACGCGTCGGTCCGACAAAGCACCCCCTCGAGCATCTCTTACAAGTACAAGTACAAGGGCGACCTTCTCCAAGTCGTCAACGCGCCCGGCGGCTCCGGCAAGACTTTAGCCTTGGCCACCCTCCTTGCGGAGCAGGAGGAGATCCGCTCTCGGTCGGCAACGTGGCAGCTAGTCGAGGGACTCGGTAGTTGTGACCCCCCTGAGTGAGGACAGGAGAGAGAGAGCTTTTGTGGTGTTGGTGTACGCAATAACGGGACAGGGTAGTCGTTCTCTCTAGCTCCCCTTCTAGCTCTTGGCATGAGCTGCGACCTGTGTCCGACCCCTTTTGCGCAGCAACACCTTAAACTTTTAGGCCCTCCAAATTCGGGTCGGAGCGTAGCGGACGGAGTGGGCCCCGAGTTTGAAAAGGGCGACGGACGCTTGCGTCCTAGCCTCCAACAACGCCTCCCCGGCGCAGAGGGCCCCCCGGAGGGATGCTCAACCGCTCCACGCCACGCCGCTTGCGGCGGTCCTATTCCTAGCTCCGCTGAGGGCCTTGCGTTATTTCTTCAGTTGGTGTACTCGGTACAGAGGAGGGCCGACGCGGCCAGAAAGAGGTTAGCGTTTGTTGTTGTCTTAATTTCCAGCAACGACGAACGAGCAAGCAAACCCTGCCTAGACGAGTACAGCTAAATAAACCTAAAGAGACCCACCCGCGACCCGGGGCTCCCCACCTTCGTGTGAGGGCCCGTGAACATCTTCAGCTTGAGAGAGAGAGATTTTGAGAGAGAGAGATTTGAAGACCAACAAGAAATCACGACTCTCACAGTGATTTGGGCTCGGCAGCTTGTTAGCCCTCAGCCGAAGCTGGGGCCGGTCCCGTAGCCGAGAGATCTTCTCTTGAGATTTTTGAAAACCAACAAGAAATCGCGACCCCTCAGCTAGGTCTCAGCCTACCTAGCTAGCGCAGCGCGAACTCGCCGTCTGAGCCTAGCGCAGCGCGAACTCGCTCTGAGCCTAGCGCAGCGCGAACCCTCGCACACAAAAGAAGGGAGATTGCGCAGCAACAAAACTTGGAGCACTTGGAGTGCAGTCATCAACCTCACATCCAGGGCCGGGGAGCTGAGAAGCGCACCCAGCGGGCCGGATGATCGGCATCGGGCTACAAAACTGGGCAACATTATTTCTTCATTTGCCTGGACATGCGGGCGATCTGTGCGCTGCTGGCGTTGTCGGCGTCAGCCTTGCGCGTGCCGGCGCCGCCAAAGCTCACACGAGCCTTGCTCTTGCCGGCACCACCGAAGCTCACACGAGCCTTGCGCGTGTCGGCGCCGCCGGAGCTCACACGCCGCGCCCTCTTCGCGCCCGCAACTGCTTCGTTTCTCGCCCTGGGCTCGCCGAGCTTGTGCGCGGCCGAGACCAATGAAGAGAAGGAGGCGAAGAAGGCGGCGAAAGCAGCAGCGATGAAGCGGGTGCGTGAGGAGCGATCCAGGGCGGAGGCGAGGGCACAGGCCGAGGAGTACGCTCGCGTAATGAGCCTTGCGGGGAAGGGCGTTGAGGGTGCGACGAGCACCTCTCGCTGAGAGCGAGACGAGCCCGCCTGTGCGCGAGTACGACGTCCTCGTCCCTCTCTGTGTCTGTGTCCTGCACCGAGCTGCACACTCTCGAGGCACGCAGTTGTGATGCACACCGATCCGTCTGTCGTGGGAATCCGTCCCGTCCCGCCTTGGGCTTGACCTCCATTGACGACGGAGAGAGGTTGCGGAGACGGGGAGTTCCGCCGTGCTGACAATCACACATGGGGGAAATAGAAACACATATTTCGCTTCGATCGGACGCCGGAAGGTGCGGAAGCGCGCAAGCCGCAGCCCGATCACAGCCGTGACGCATGTGAGCCGTCATCGGAGCTCCTCCTTGGCCGTCGCCGTGCCGCCGGAGCGCTCCGCCACGAGCCGCTCGACCACCTGCCACCCCTCCGCCGGCAGCGCGTCGCGCTGCATCTCCGGCACCGCTGCGCGGACGGCGGCCGCCGCCTCACGCAGCCACGCCGGCGGCTCTCCGCCTCCTCCGCTGCCCGCGGCGAGAACGTCTCCCTCCTCGCCGTCGGCGGCAGCTGCGAGCTCGGGCGGCGCCCAGCCCTTGAAGTGTGCGTGCAGGTAGAAGCTCGACTCTGGCGGGTCGCCCTCGTCCGGCGGCGTCGCCAGCCGCTTCGCGACCGCCGTGTCGGACGCGAGGAAGAGCAGGTTGCCGGGCAGGCTGCTGTCGCCGTCGGCGGCGCGCGGGTCGTGGTCTGCGTACACGACGACGTGCCGGAAGACGGAGCGGAGCGTCGCGGCGACGGCCCTCGCCAGCCGCGCGTGCGGGCCGGTGCGGAAGGCGACGATGTTGAGCGCGAGGACTCCGGTCTCCGGCTGCAGCCAGCCCGCCTTCAGGGCGCGCAGCTGGTCCGCGTCGAGGAGCCCCATCGGGTTGTCGCCTTGGGGCGCGGGAGGCGGGGGTGGGATCTCGCGCCGGGCTGGCGCGGTGCGAGCCGCGGGCCGGTGGGCGGGTGTGGCGACCACCGTCGAAGAGGTCGCTCAGGATGGCATCGTACAGCAGCGAGGCCGAGGCGGGCGCACCGCCCGTCGCGTTTCGCATGTAAGCGACGGCGTCCGCGCAGAGCGTGCTGCCCGGAGCACGGTGCTCGCCAAAGAGGAAGTGGGCCTCCGCCGCGGCGATGACCTTCGGCTCGATCTCGACCACGTCCGTCGCGATGCCGCGGGCGCGCAGGAACGCAGGCGCAGTGCCGGAGCCGAGCCCGAGCGCAAGCACTCTCCGCGGGACGGGCTCGGTGAGGAACCCGACCGACTGCATCAGCGCCATACCGGAGAAGACGGCCTGGTCCCTCGCCCATTCCATCCGGTACTCTGCGCCGACGACAACGCGGCCGATGAGCAGCAGCCGGTGCGAGTCGGTCTGCAGGACGCTGACGGGCTGGCCGACTGCGGTCCCAGCCTCACTCCAGACCACGCTCACGCCACTGACGCTGCTGAGGAGAGCTATCAGCAGCATATCCTGACGATGACGATGACGATGGCGTCAGGATACGATGACCGATGGCAGCATCCTGGGCCCGGCCCGCCATCTTCGCGACGAAAAGAATTTTACTTCGGCGAAATTCTTTGCTTTTTTTGCGCGGGAAGACGCAACAACGGAAGACGCAACAACGGCACAAGTTGCTAAGGTATCACCACGGCAGTGATTTTGCTCGCGTCGGCGCCGCCGAGCGCTGCACGGAGAGCATATTCACTGACCACCAACGACAGGTGTGCGACTACGCGCTCGTCTACGCGGAGAAGAAGAACGACGGCGACGCGCCGTACTCGGTCTCCTTCACCGCGACGCAGAGCGGCGACGTCATTGTGCAGCTCCACCCGCACTCACAGCTCGAGCGCGCGGTCCGCCATGAGCGGCAGGCGCAGGCCACGGAGCCGCCCGCGAGCGCGAGCCCTGCGGCGCCGCCAGCCCCTGCCGCCGAGCCGCCAGCTGCGGAGCCGGCGACCAACATGACGTACGCCGCCGCAGCCGCATTGCACCCGCAGGGTGCCACCGCGGGAGGCCAGCCCGCCGCGCCTGCGGGCCCGGCCGCCGCCGCGCGCGTGCCGCCGCCGCCGGCGGCGGCGGCGTGCAGGCGCGGCTGCACTTTCACTGTCCCTAATCCGGGAAGGAAGCGCGGGCAGCAGCAGCGCGGCAAGGGCCGCAGTGCCAGCGGCCGCGCCAATGCTGGACCCCGGCTCGTCGACAAGAACGCGCTGTCGGCGCGCGGCGGCGGGCCCTCGCGCCAGTCGCGCTCTCCCTCACCGGACTCGCCGCCCGCCAAGCGGGCGTCCTCCGCCGACTCCTCCGGCTATGACACCGATCTACCGGACGAGGTGCAGCAGGAGGCGGCGGGATGGGTGAAGGTGGGGTACTATACCAACTAAAGTGATGGCTGGTGGTACTATCCTGCAACCACAGTCCTTCCTGTGACATGGCAGGCCACTCTCAAGCCATACAAGCACCAGATCAAGGATTTGGGGAGGGTTGACATCGTGATTTGCGCGGAAAATTCTTTCCGACTGGAGGGCCCACACCCTACCCTACCTACCCCTATCATGATACCCGGCCGGGCAAAAATTCATACACAAGTGTGTCCCGACCTATCGGCGCATGCCGCCTTCTCCACCGCCTAACGCCGCGATTGAGGTCCAGCCCTCACCTCGCCTCCCGCCACTTCATCCGCGGCCGCGCCGCTTCGCGAGGCCATTACGGCTGCTGCTCGTGCTGCTCGCGCTAGCGGCCGCTGCCGCCGTCGGCTGGCTTTGTATCCAGCACCGCGCGGCGATCCTTGCGAGGTTTCTCAAGCTGCTGCAGGCCGTGCAGGCGCTAGGGCCACTCCGGGGCACGCTCTTGCTCGTCTGCATGCAGGTTGCGGGCTTTGTGTTGTTGATACCAACTTCGATCCTCTCCGTCGCCGCTGGAGCCGCCTTTGGGCTGCAGATTGGGATAGCCGCGGCGGCGGCCGGTTACCTCACTGGCTCCCTCTTCCCCTTCTTCCTCTCGCGCCGTGTACTCTCCGCGACCGCCACTCGCTTGGTCCGCTCCTACCCGCTCGCGTCTGGCGTCCTTGCCGCCGTCGATGAGCAGCCGTTTCTCCTCATCGTGCTGCTGCGCCTCTCCCCGGCTCTGCCGGCGCCGGTCAACTGCTACTTGCTCGGGCTCACCTCCGTCCCGACGTCGACCTATCTGGTCGCCACTGCCCTCGGCGCGGCCCCAAACTGCGTCTTTTGCGTCTACCTCGGCTCGCTCATGCAGTCGATAGCAGAGGTGCTGCAAGGCGACGGCGCGGCCCCGCCGTGGCCTCTCATCGTCCTCGGCCTCGCCGCCACCGTCGGCGCGCTTGCTCTCATCTCCAGCGTAGCGCGCCGCAAGGTGAGCCTGCCACTGCGCCCTCCTTCGCCAAATTGCTGTCTCACCGCTCCCGCCTCCGCTCGTGTGGCAGGTGGCGCAAATCACGGCGAACGCCGAGGAGGCGGCGAGGCAGCTCGAGGTGCCCGAGGGCTTCTCTTTGGGCGTCGGCAGAGACGAGATGAAGCAGCAATAACACGCTGGCTCTCGCTGCTCCCGCACGCGCTGCGGGTTGACGCCGCCTCGAGCAGACGAGCACCCTCTGTGGCTGTGTCTCGATGTCTGCGTGTGTGGTTTTTCTTATTTGTTGACGATCCACTAAGAGTGCCTGGGGTGCTTTGACACCGAGTGTCTGAACGCGAAATCCTTTCAAAACACGCGCCACAAAACTCTGCGCGTCTCGCCAGGCTCTCGGTGGAGACGGATATCTCGCCTTGTGTCCGCGAGAATTCGACGAGCGCGCGCAAGTTGCCAGTCCGCTCTCGCATCCGATCGCTTCCACGGCTCTCTATACTCTGCGAGATTGTTAGATAATTGTCGATGCACTCAAAGGAGGTGGTATAGGAGCCTCTCCGCTCTCACGCGGCGCACACAGCCTTGAGGGAGAAGTCCGCCTGAGTGACTGACATAGGCTCGCGGACGAACGAGTTTTTCCGGGGATGCCGAAGAAGCGTTGGCACGGCGGGGTTGATCATCGGCAGCGCCTCGCTGCGTCCCAAATCGACCACGCGCGAGGTGCCATCCGCGTCGCGCAGCCTCCAGAACCGCTGGCGGGCTTGGCTGGCGTCTCTGACCGGCTCCGCGGAGCTCAGAAAAGAAGGCCGCGAGTCCAGGCGGTCTTCTGCCGAGACCATCTTCGAGTGGGTAAAGGTGCGAAGCTGCTGCTGGCTGAGTGCGGCGGTGGACATCGGACGGTGGTACTGCTGGCTTGTTGTTGGTCTCCACTCCGAGGCTGCACTGGAGCTGAGGTCGGAGAAGGATTTTGAGGCGATCATCTCAGCGCCCTGCATGCGCTGAGCATATTGCTGGTCCGCCTCCTGCATGATGGCACGCTCACCGGGCGTGACGCCATAGCTGCCGACCGATGATGGGGGAGGGGCAAACCAGGTACCGAACGACGCGCCTGCCGGACGATTGACCCCCGAAGCGGGTAGGTATACGCCCCCGCCATGCAAGCGGCGCATATTGGGAGACCGAGAGAAGGTCTGTGGCGAGGAGTCCAGCCTCGCGCCCAGAGCACTGGAGGAGGTCGTGTAGAAGGAAATGGTACTTGCTGACATCGCCGCCTGTGCTCCTGCTTCTGTTTCGCAAATTCGTTTCATCTCCGTGCGCGAGGTATTTTCTTATCAATAACAGGGTCTGTGAAGGTCGGCCCGCAGGCAGATTTTGTATATCGAGGCGGTGCCCGGTGATGAACCTGTCAGATCTCTGTGTAGCAGAGACCGGAGAGAGAGATTTTCATTGATCATTGTATGTGCTTTTAGCTTACTTACTGGGATCTCTCTCATTGTATGTGGTTCTTACGAACATACCCGAAGGTGGACTGCTGACAGGGTTTGCGATTTTCTCTCTCTTCTCTAGTGTCTAGACCAGCAGACGCAGCGCGCAGCGCCGTGGGAGATACGGGTATTTCTTCTTGAGCGCAGCTAACCCCAGAGAGAGAGAGAGAGATTTTTAAAGACCAACAAGAAATCACGACTCTCACAGTGATTTGGGCTCTCTTTCTAACCAGTACCCGGGGGCTTCCCATACGCGGAGAGGGGCAGGTTGAAGAAAGAAAGAAAGAAAACAGACAGCGAGGGAGGGATGGGAGGACGGCACGCCGCCACCAGACAGGGATTTTAAGATAACAAGGTCTGTGTACCAAATCGTTTTCCCCCGAATTCGAACGTTCGTCCTTTGACGATGCCCGGACACACACACGACAACAACTGCTAAACATCTCCCTACCTCCAACGGGGCGGTCTGGATCACGGGGGATGACATCCTGCCTCCCGGCACGCCGGGAGGAGGTGGGTGCTCCGCCGCCGGACCGCCCTCTCCACCACCCTCGCCCAGGGATCTACAACGCTGTCTCAAGGTCCGACAGGTTCGGCACCGGGCACCGCCTCGGTATACAAAATGCGCCTGCGGGCGGACCCTCACAGATCACAGATCACATCTCTCTCTCTCTCACACGAAAAAGGGTCGCTCCTCATCGCAAACCCTGTCAGCAGAGTCCTCCTACGGGAATGTACGTAAGAGCTACATACGCGCGTAGGGCCCTTAGGGGCCTAGAGAACACAACCCCCTCTCTCTTTTCTCCCAGTAAGCTAAAAGTACGTACACTGAAAAAGAGAGCGTGAAGGCGCACAAAACTCGTGAAACGTTCCGAACGGAACGCTCTGCGCCGGACTTCATCCGATGTGCCGGGATTGCCCGGAGCGCGGCACCGCCGCGCCTCTCGCCTTGGACCTCCCGCTCCCCACCCTATAGGTCTGGTCCATCCATCTTCACGCCGCAGCCCATCCCTGTGATCGCGAATCGTAAGGTCACTGGCTTTGCGTGGAACACAGACGCGCAACAGCCGCTGTTGGCTGTCGCTCTGCAAGGTGTCCGCTCTGCGCACCGAACAGAGGGCGGCTCAGTGCTGCTGTTCCGAGGCGATGGCGACCATTTCGAGGATGTCGTCATCCGCACACGCGATGCTGCCGCCTCGCCGCTCAAGTTGGCGTGGGCGCCTGCGCACGTCCACAACGGCGGCTTGCTGGCAGTCGGGTGGGACGACGGCACGCTGCTAGTCTGGTCGCTTAAGGACCGGCTATCCGGGGAGGAGCAAGAGCAGCACGCGCCGCATGCCGTCACCCTCATTGAGTGGTCGCCCGAGGCCGAGCGCTTCATCTCTGGCGACGGGCGGCAGCCCGAGGCTGGGCCGGCAAACCTCTCAGTCTGGAAGGCTCGTGTTGTAGAAGCCCCACAGGCTCACCTAGCACGGGTATGAGCGCTGCTCTCTGCCTGCAGGTCGACTCGCGCGGTCGGCCGTCCACGGTCTGCTCGTACAAGCCAGCCTCGCTCGGCGGGCTGTCGCACGCCATTTCGCGCACGGCGGGCAAGGTGAAGAAGCTGGTCACCTCCGTCTTCGCTGCTCCCGACTGCCCGCCGTTTTACGTTGCGGGGCCCGCCGGTGCGGTCTGCCATGCCACCGACACGGGCCAGTGCAATGAAGTCATCTCAGATCTCGGCGCGCCCGTGTTGGCGATGCTGTACGACGGCGGCTCCGACCTGCTCGTCTGCATGCTGGCGAACTCGTTCCTCTGCACCTTCAAGCTGGCCAACAACAAGCCGACGCCAAAGACCAAGGTCAAGCTAGCGATGGGCAAGGGAGGACTGCAGGGAGCCAGCTGGGCGGCCCCGGGCCACCTCGCCCTCGCGTGCTCCGACTCGCTGGTGCGGCTGCACATTGTGCCAGAGGGCGACCACTACAACTTGCTGCTTGCCGATGTGCCCGGCGCCGCGGCCCTCGGCGGTGAGACGGGCTCGGTCGTCGCTGTGTCGCACGACCCTCTGCGCGGGTCGCTCGCAGCAGCGACTCGCGAGGGCGTTGCGGTCGTCTGGCGTCTCATCGGTGGCGAGGGCGGTATGACGGAGGAGGCGGAGCGTGCTTGGGCACCTCTCGCGCCCGTCGCGCTCGGGAAGGACCGCTCGGCCACCGCTCTCGGGTTCGGCCCGGGTGAGGGGCTACTCGCCTGCCAGTACACGAGCGGCGACAGGTCGGGCTTGTGCCTCCTGCCAGAGACGAAGCTCACTCGCACCCACCATGGCGACTGGGCGCTGCTGCAGACGTCAGCGCACACGGCGCAGCCGAGGAGACGGCGGACGCCGACGAGGTGGCCCCACTCCCCGTGGCAGAGACAGCTGCGGTAAAGCCGGCCGCACGAGAGCCGGTGGCGTCCGAGCCGGTGGCTGCCACCGAGGCGGACGAGGCAGCTGAGCCGGCGGCAGATCCTGCCGATTCGGTTGTGCTAGTTGAGGCGGTGACTAGCTCCGAGGAGGCCGAGGCAAAGGCGGAGCCGGAGGCGCTGGCGGCAGGGGTGGAGGAGGAGCCTGCAACGGCGGTGTACGAGGAGATGGAGGCAAGCGGCGCGGGGCTGAATGCGGCAGGCGCGAGTGAGGAGGAGAGCAGCACGCTCAATCATCTCTCGCCCTCCGAGAGGCTCGCTGCCCGTCGCAGCCGACGCACCAGCACGCCGGCAGAGCCGGAGTCCGAGCTGGAGGTGCTCGACGCTGGGCTCTCTCTCTCCGAGAAGCGTGCCGCCCGCCGGGCCCGCCACTCGCACTCGCCCACCCCAACCAACCAGCCACTGGCTGACATCATCAACGAGCCGTGACGACCAACTAGGGATTGGGAGGGTGCTGGCATGCATGCATGTAGGTCGACGTGATGTAGGGGTTCGCGCGTCGTTGGGGGTACACACGAGAGTGCATGCGCACGCTCCTCTCGGGGAGCGAAGAGTCAGTGGGGCGAGGCCATACCTCACGTCACGTGGTCTTGCACGGTCTCGAGAGTCTCATGCTGTCGCGCTCTATCATGCGCGCGTTCCACTCTCTTGAGTCTGAGACCGACTGAGATCTGAGTGGTGAGAGATTGTGGCGAGAGAGTGGCTGAGCGGCAGCGCACAGCGCGCTCTGGCGAGTGGGGTTCGGAGCGCGGGGTTCGGAGCGCGGGCGGCGCGGGGCCGTCCCGTTTTGATCTCTCGGTGAGTGGGGGGCCGAGCCGCCTCGGGGTGGCGGGCGGGCGGGCGTTTTGAAAAACAGAAAACAAGAGGGGGCACGGGGGCCCAGGCCCCCCACTGGGAGTAGAAATACGCCCAAGGCGGGGGCCAAGGAGGCGGCGCGGGGAGCAGCATCAGAGGGTGAGAGCAGAGAAAAGGATGGCGCTCTTAGGGTCGGCTTTGAACAAGGGTTTCCAGGTTTTAGATCAGTATTGGTGTCGGCACACATCCCCACATGAGGTCAGCGGCGCGCAGTGCCTCTCTCGCAGGCTGATTTTGGCTGTTTTCGAGCTTGTTTTTCGTGTTTTCACGAGACTGGCTCTACCTCTCTACTATAGAGCCTCTACCGCGGCTTTACACTTTTATGTTTAGGATTTAGCCTCTTAGACTTTTTACTACTAGGGGGCCCGAGCCGACCGCCAAACGGGACGGCCCGGGTTGCGTAATCCCGCTATAACTATAACCTCACGAAACATCCACACGGATACCGCCCGGGGAAGCGGAACGTGAAAAATACCACGCGTGCCAACGAGCGAGAGAGAGCTTTGAGCCAGCCCAGCCCACAACAGAGAGTGTGTTGAGAGTGAGACCACCGATTGCGTGGGCGAAACTAAGAACAGAGCGCAAAACCCCTCATCAGAGCTCTTCCTTTGCGCGGCTCGCGCTCCCTCCCGCGAGCGCCGCCTGCAGCTCCTCGTCCACTCGTCGCCACCGCTCGCCGCCGATGCGCCGCGCTTGCTCGAGCTTGGGCTCCTTGGTGAGCGGGTTGTTGCAGAGGTCGATGGTCTTGGCGCGCGGCTTGGAGGCGTTGCCGCACCACGTCTCGCACCTGTTCATAGCGAGGGGCCGTGACGCGGCGCTGTTCGCAGCTCGGGGTTGATGCCGCACCGCGTGCCGCGCCAGAGCCACTCCTCGGGGAGCGAGTAGATGGGCACCGCGCGCTGCAGGTAGTTGGGCAGGTCCTGGTCCAGGTTGGCGAGCGAGCTCGGGTCGGCCGTGAGGCTCTGGTACGAGTCGCGGTAGGTGTCTCCGACCCCGAGCTGCCGGAAGGCTGCGAGGTCGACGACGAAGAGCGCCGAGATGTGGTACGGCCGCGGCTCGAGGTGGCTCGCCCAGAAGCCGCTCTCCCAGAACCGGTAGCCCGTCGTGTCCGCGTTCGGGTCTGCGCGGCAGAAAGGCGTCATCGCGACCGGCCTGCCGGAGAGGTCCATGTCGTAGAGCGCAGCCACGTCGCCCTGCACAATCTGGTCGGCGTCGATGTAGATGACCCTCTGCACGTCGAGGGGGAAGAGCAGGTCGAGGAAGAGGATCTTGTGCCCCCAGATGAGGCGCTGCTTCTCGCGCTGATGGCGCAAGTGTGCTGGCCAGCGGTAGTCGACCAGTCGGATCTCGGCCGCGCGCGCGGCGTCGAGCCCGGCGCTCACCGCGCGCGCGAGGGCGCCGCTGTGCACCGCGTCGCGCATCTCCGGCGTGAGGAAAGTTTCGAGCAAGTGGAACGTGACCGGCCTCGAGCAGCGCTCGGCGGCGGTGCGCATCATAATCCGGAGGAACCGCTCGTAGAGCGCGCCCGAGGCGAGCGAAAAGACGTGCACGCGGCCGCCGCCCCCGCGGCCGCCGCGCGCGCTCGCCTCCGCGTCCCTCGGCTGGCTGGCGGTGGGCCTGACCGCCACCCGGCCGCCCGTCCAGGACAGGAGCGCCACGTCCTTGTCGCCGACATTCGACCCGGCCAAACGCCACAAACCCGGCCGCGCCGGCAGCTGGAAGTAGCCCGCGCCAACGCTCCCGCCCATCACACGTGTCTCCGCCTCCGCCTCCGCCCCGGCCGGCGCGCCCGCCCGCGAGAGGCGCAACTCCTCGCCGGCGCAGCTCGCCTCGCCGCCGCCCCGGCCCTTCTTGCCCTTCCTGCCCTTCCTGCGCTCCGAAGCGCACCGCCCAGACACGAGCAGTGACGCCAGCGAGACGGAGGCCGTCACGGTGTGCCCAGGCGGCAGCTGGTCGAGCTGCAAGTTGTCGAGGTCGTCCGAGGCGACGCCCAGCCGCACGCTCCACCCCGACGGCGCGACAACGCTGAGGGTCAGCGTCTGAGCGGAGCGCACAATCTCGAGGAGCGCCGTGGGCGGCGGCTGCAGCGCGTCGAGCGGGCCGATGGCGCGGCTGTGAAACTCGGCGAGGGGCAGCGCGTCGCGAGGCGCGGGGAGCGGCTCCTCCCGCAGCGGCGCGGTCGCGAGCAGCAGCGTGCAGCGCGCCTGCAGCGCCTGGCGCAGCGCGATGAGGAGGGAAGCGACGAGGTTGGCCCGCACGGAGAGCGGCTCCACCACCGCGACGAGGTGGAGCGCCGCGCCCGCGCCCTCGCCAGGCAGCTCGAGGCAGCCTGGACCGCACGCGCCGACCTTGGCAGTCATGCCCAGCCGAGGCCGCGCTCGCGCCTCGCGCCACACGCGGCGTGACAGCACCGCGTGCGCGGCGGCGAGCACGCTCGCGTCGACCTCCGCCTCCGCGTCGCCCCGCCCCTCCTCCGCACGGGCCTCGGCCAGGATGCGGCCGATGCGCAGCTCGGAGCTCCTGTTGACCGCCCCCTCCGAGTACTCGTCCAGCAGCTCGCCGCGCCCCGCCCAGAGGGAGAGCACCGCGCGCGGCACGTCTCCCGCGTCCGCCGAGAGGGCGCCCGCCTCGACCGCGCCGCGCAGCTGCGTCGCCTCGAGCTTGAGCTCGTGGCCGACCGCCTCCCGGAGCCCGCTGCCGTCGCCGCGAAGCACGAGCCCATTCACCAGGACCAGCGGCTCGTCCGGCAAGCCGAATGCCGGCGACTCGTCCTGCTGCGTGTCGCCGCCGGCGAGCCGCTCGAAGGCCTCCTCGACTCCCCGCCCCGCGTCGGCGCCCTTGGCCGCCCGTTTCCGCTTCTTGCCCTTCGGCTTGTGGCTCTTTTGCTCCAGCGCCGCGGCGAGCGCCTCGCGGAGCGCGCCGTCGGGAAGGTGACCGCCCTCCGCCGCCCCGAGGGCGGCGGAAGCGTCGAGGCTGCGCAGCAGGGCAAGCAGGGCACCTCGCCCCCCCGCCTCAAAGGCGTGGCGCGCGAGGCGCACCCCGAGGCCCGCGCGCGGTGCGGACGTCCCGCTAGACGTCCCGCTCCGCAGCAGTACGCCCACCCGCACAGGCGCCGCCTTGCGGCACAGCTCGGCGGCGTAGCCGGCGAGTCGCGCGCCGGCGCGGGAGGCCGGGTCGACGACGAACACGGCGGTGAGCAAGTTGTGTCTCGTGAATTGCGAGGCGCCGCCGTAGCCACGGGTGGCGCTGGCCAAATCGGTCGGCCACTCCGCAAACGGCGCGTCGGTCTCGACGTCGCTCAGCCAAAGCACCTCCACCCTCGCCTCCATCTCGCGCACGTCGACCCGCGGCGGCCGCGGCGGCGCCATCGCCAGCAGCCGCGATGCAGCGCGCGGCGCCAGGCCGAGCCCAATCAGCTCCGCCGCCGCGGTCGCCTCTGCGAGCGCCTGCCGCACCGCCGCGTGCGCCGCGTCCTCGCGCTCGAGGTCGAGCGGGAGACCGTTCAGGAGCAGCGCGCCTGCGCGACGGCGACGGGCCGCTGTGAGGCGACAGTGCGGCGCAGAGGCGGGCGGTGCGGCGCAGAAGCGACGGCGCGGCGCAGGAGAGGGGCACGACAGGAGGGGCACGGCAGGAGAGGGGCGGGGCAGGAGGGGCGGTGGCGGCGCGCACCTCGGGCGCTGTTCAGGAGCGGCCAGCGGGCGGCCAACGCCTCGACGAGCGGCGCATTCGCGGGCGACTTGAGGCTGAGCCGAGACAGGTGGCGGGCGAGGGTGGGCAGCGCGCCGCTCACGTCGCGCAGCGCCGCGAGCGGGCGGCGCGACTTGAGCACCGCGACGGCGGCGGCGACGCCGAGGCCGGCGATGCGCGAGGGCGGCAGGGCAGACCCGACGAGCGGCTCGCTCGCGCGGTGGCGAAGCATCCAGGACGGCGCCGCGTCGCCGGCGGCCGCGTCCGCAGCCTCCTCCTTGTCCGCCTCCTCCGCATCGCCGTCGGCCGCCGTCTCCTTGTCGTCGTCCACCACGCGGTACTCGGTCGAGCGAAGCGCAACCTATCACCCGCGAGCCCTGCGGCTGACGCGGCCGCGCTCGACCACAGAGCGGATGCTTGCACGGGGGGGGCGGGGGGGCGGGGGGGCGGGGGGCGGGGGGCGGGGGGACGGGGGGGTTGGGGGGAGGGGGGGGGGCGGGCGTACGTCGATGCCAAAGCCAAAGAGAGGCACCGTGCCCGAGCCCGCCGCCGGCAGGTACCGCAGCGACACGGCGCACCGGCCCGCCGCCGCTTCCAGCAGCCGCTCGATCGCCTTGGCGAGCCCGGGCGAATGCGGGTCAACGTAGGCCACCAGCCGCGGAGAGCCGGCGCCCTCTCCGGCCGAGGGGAGCGCGTGGTCCACCACCTCGGCGGCGTCGCCTGCGCACGCGCCCGTTGTCGCCGCCGCGACCGCCGCCCGGATGGAGGCGTGCGTCTCGTTGCACGCCGCCGCGACGACTGCGCCGCGCCCTTCGTCTCGGCCCATCGCCGCCGCGGCGTGCTGCGCCCACGCCTCCACCATCGGCGCCTCGGTGCGTGCCGCCAGCGCGGCGGAGAGGGCGGCCAGCTCGAGCGGCGGCAGCTCGATCCGTCGGAGCACGCTCATCACGCACGGCGCGGCGGGCCGGCTGGCGCAGCGCGGGGCGGCCGCCCACGCGCGCCAGAAGCGGAGCACGCCGGCGCCGCCGTGCGAGGCGTAGAGCAGCGCCGCCGCCTCCACCGCCTGGTCGTCGTGCCACGGGGCGGCGCCGCTCACAGAGACGTGGCCCCGAGCCGCGGCCGCGTCGCCGCCGACGGCGCCGCCGACGGCGCCGACGACCAGCGCGCACCAGGGCGGCAAACAGCCGGCGACCGGCCGGAATGCCTCGGAGCGGTCGAGCGAGAAGAGGGCAGACCCTCTTCCGGACGTCTCCCCGCCGCCGTCGTCAAAGCCGTCGAGGGCCGGGTCGGCTTCGGAGGCGGGCGGCGGAGGCAGGCCGAGCCGGCCGGCCAGGGCGGCGGCGGTGAGGAGGCCCGCCGGAGGCGGCCCGCCCAGCCGGGCCGCCCGCTCCTCCTGCGTGTAGGCGCGGAAGGGCGGCCCGGCCGGCCTCGCAGGGTCGAGCTTTGGCGCCGGCTTGCGGCAGGCCGACGACCACTCCCGGCAGGCGCTCTCTGCGAGCTCGTCCGCGTCGACCGCGCCGTAGAGAGCCTCGCCGAGTTCGTTCTCCCAGCCCTCCTCCATCAGCGCCTGGCAGGCCAGCCGCAGGGTCGCGCACTCGACGCCGCACGGGCCGTCCTCCGCCTGCTTGACGAGCCGGAGCCGGCGGCCCTGCTCCTGGAGATCGAGCGACCGGAGCCACGCTCCGCCGTCCGCCTCGGGGTCGCACACGGTCTCGACGACCGACATGGCGTCCTCCTCGGACAGGGCCTTCTTTGAGCCCTTGCGGAGCTCGGCGAAGCGGCGATGCGCCGCGCTAACGAGAGACTCGCACGTCTCGCACCGGATGTGCTTGACGTCAGAGGGCACGCCGGCCGACGGCGTCTGGGCCGACGCCACGGAGAGCAGCGCGGCGGCTAGAGCAAGGAGGGGTTGTGGTGTGGTTCGGGGCATTCGTGACGAGTGTGGTCGCTGTGTGGTCGACGATGGAACACACGTTTCGGAGGAGGTCAAAGATTATCTTTCTGTGCGTGCTCGTGTCGTGCGTTGCGAATAAGGCCGACGGGTCCGAGGGCGAGCGTTCGCCCTGATGAGATCGGACAAACCAAACCCCACAAACAAACCCAAAAACGAGAATCCTACATACACTGAAAAACAAAACAAAACCCCACAAACAAACGGAGAAACCACAAACCACAACAACCCCACAAACCACAAACCGAAACAACCCAAACCCAAACAAAAATTGTCCCATGCGGGGATCGAACCCGCGGCCTAAGGCTCATAAGACCTTCGCTCTGACCCCTGAGCTAATGGGACTCGCTCGGATTCGAACCGGCAGCCACTCGATCGCGGCCGGGGCGCCGGAGCGACCGATCCACAAACGGCACGCAAAACAACCAGAAGCGACTGACGCTGTCATTCTTGTACCTCAATTTTTTTCGGGTGTATGTGGTGAGGAGTAGAGTGTGCCGTTAAATATACTTTAAATTTTTTCATGATCTTTTATATGGTAGCGGTGATATTGCACTTTACGACGATATTGCTAATGCTACACAAAATACGCCGTTTATGGTGCCAACGTAGAGTGCGCCGGCGCCGGCGCAGAAGTGCGCCGGCGCAAAACTCGGAATTTTTTTCTCTTCTTTCGCCGGACTCCTACCCCCTTCCGACGCGCGACACCGCACACCGCCCTCGGGTGTGCCCACACCACCTCGCACGATGGAGCCAGTCCCTCGACCCACGCCCCGCCGCCGCCTGCAAGCGTTTGTCGCCCCGCAGGGCAGCCGCACTCGGCGCCCAGCCCAGCGCCTCCCGGCCGCCGAATCCTCCTCCTCCTCCGCCGCCGTCGCCGCGCCCGCCGTCGCTTCGGCCGGCGCCTCCGGCTTCTCCATGGCGTCGCTGCCGTCCGACATGCTCGCCGCGATCCTGGAGCGGTGCTCGCCGCGCGAGGGCGCGCGGCTGATGCGGGTCTCGTGGGGGATGCGGGCGGCGGCGGGCGACGCCGCGCTCTGGCGCCGCCACTGCCTCGACCTCTGGCCTGAGGACGACTTTGCGAGCGGCCCGCCGAGCCCGGGGCGGTACGGCGTGCGCGTCAACCTGCTCCGCGGCTGCACCCTCTGCTCGACGCGACTCGACCGCTCCCGCCGCGACTCTGCGCGCGCTCTCGTCCTCTCGCTCGGCGGCGAGTGGGACGACTCCCTCACCACCGGCACGACGCACCTGGTCTGCGGCGCGGGCTACACGCCAAAGGCGATCCGGGCGCACCGCGCGCGCATCCCCGCCGTCACGCCCGACTGGCTGACCGCGTGCGTGCGCGAGGCGAAGCGGCCCTGTCCAGCCGCCTTCCGGGTGCCGCCTCTCGCGGGCGCGACGCTGACGACGAGCGGGCTGTCGCCCGCCGACCGGGAGGCGGTGCGGCGGCGGGTCATCGCCCTCGGCGGCAGCTTCGATTGCGCGCTGCGCGCCTCGGGCCCCGGCCGGCCCGGCACCACGCACCTGCTCGCCCTCTCGGCGCGGCTGTGCGGGCCAGACAAGCTGCGCGCGGCGCTGCGCTGGGCCATCCCGGTGGTGCACCCGCGCTGGCTCGAGGCGCTCGAGGGGGGAGGGCCGTGCGTCGAGCCGGACCGCTTCCGCCTGCTCAGCACCTGGCTGCCGACCAGCCTGAGCACGGGGACCGCGTCGGGCTAGCTCTGCGCCAGCGCCGGCCTGGTACAAACGCGCAAGTTGGTTTTGACCGCGCAAGACATAAATAAAGGGTGGCTAAGGGCTCTGCCTGCAAGGCGCCCGCGTCGCAGACGCGGTACCATTGACAAATCTGCGATATACCCCCACATACGAAAAAATACGGTAAAAAAATCCGAGAATATACGCGTGGTCCGTGCACACCCAAATCCGACGATGTCCGTGCAAGCCTTCAGTTGGTGCCAAGACATCCGTAAAATTGAAGCCAACGCAAAGAACGTCCGCCAAATCCGTGCTTTCGGAGCAACTGAGGGGAAAAGCCGCTGATCGCCAGCCCAGCGTGCCCGCGGCCACGAAGAGACCGCCGTGCATAGCCGCCGTTAGGCCCGAAAATCAAATGTGTATTTTTGGAGCCACGCGGACGCGGAACGAGTTGTCGCACCACGGGGTGAGGGTGACTTTGGGAGGAGCGGCGGCGCGGTCGCAGTCACAGAAGCGGCGGTCGCAATCAGCGCCATGCTTGACGTCGAGGAGGCAAGTTTTCTTTTGTGCGTGGGAGTTTGGTGGTAAAGTTCTTTTAGACTGCGTGGGGCTCGTGTGTGGCCGTTAACGGAGCGGAGAGGCGTGGCGGCGGAGCGGCCAGAAGTTGGCCGTTTTAGAGTGGGCCCCGAGTTTGATCTTTGAAAAGGGCGACGGACGCTTGCGTACTAGCCTCCAACAACGCCTCCCCGGCGCAGAGGGGCCCCCGGAGGGATAACCGCTCCACGCCACGCCGCTTGCGGCGGTCCTATTCCCGCGCAATCAATTTCTCTTTTCGGCCCGTAAAAGTCCCGAATGGTGGCGGCCCACCCGCAGCAGCGTGTCTCCGACCTTCTCGCGCAGCACGCGCAGCGCATAGCGTCACTGGCCAAGGCGCTACGCGACGAGCCCGGCTTTGAGCCGTCACGGCACGACGACATCTGGCTGCTTCGATACTGCCTCTCCTACCCAGACACGGCATCCGCGAGCCGAGCGGCTGCACGTGGACTATCCTGGCGGCTGAAGAACCAGCAGGATGGCGTGACGCGGCGAGTCATGGCCCTGCCGATCGACGCTTGGCCCGGCTACCTTGAGTGCGTGCCGTACCTAGGACTGCATGTTTTCATGGCAGAGGACGCGGCACTCCTGGTGGCACTACTCGTGCTGCGCCGCTGCCAGTTCCGAGAGATGGCGGCGAAAGTGCCCACCCAGACGATCATCGCCTTCTTGACCCACCTCAAGGCGGCCCAGCCCTAGCCTTCACCCTCGCCTCCAGGCCACGCCCTCCGGCCAGCCTCTCTCGCGGCAGAGGACCACCTCTCTCGCACCCTCCGCCGAGCCAGGGCAGGCGCCGCGCACCACCCGCCTCCGCCGCCGCACTCAGGAGTACACCTTTGCCGTCACCGACGCCGCCACCCGCCGGAGCGGCGTCCTGCACAAGACGCTCCGCATCAACCTCTGCGCCGGCATCTCGAGGGAGATTGTCTCGCCCTACCTGTGGATGGCGACGGCGCGCGCAAACAGCGGCTCGGCCACCGCCTTCCCGCAGCTTCTCCACGCCGAGCTCCACGCCGACCCGCCGCCGCTGCTCCAGCTCCTCTTCAACCGGCGCCGCACTAGCGGCACATGCCGCCACATCCAGACATCTCGGCGCAGCTCGGCAGCCGCAGCTCCTCGTCAGCCGAAGCATCGCGCCGAAGCACCGCCCCTCTCTGCCCTCCTCCCATCTCTCCGCCTCCCCAGCAACGCCACGCCCTCGCCCAATCGCGGCGGCAGGAGAGGCGGTGAGAGAGGCGTTTCCGCGAGGCCCCGAGGCCCCTCCCGCCCCTCGCCTTCAGGCTCGTCAAGCCGCTGCTGCCGCCAAAGACGGTCGAGGGAGAGGGCCGCTGCCCTTCGCACCTCGCCGGCTTCAACCCCCCCCCCCCCTGCCCCTCTCTCCAGGTCGAGAAGATGGCCCTTGTCTCGACCGGCGCCGACGGCGACGCGAGTGCGGTCGTGGGCGGGCTGCTGGGAGAGGCTAACGTGCCGGACGTGCTGGGAGGGTGCGCCCACCTCTCGGAGCGCCGTGGCGGCGCCTGCTCGCCGCCTCTGACGGAGCGGCGGCTCCTCCTAGGCGGCTTCTCCTCGGGAGCGGCCTCCTGAGCGGCTCATTGCGCGAGCAGGACGAGGCGCGGAGCGCAGAGGCAGGCGCCGCATCGCCCCCGTGCGAACCCGCCCCACCGAGCCGGCCTCCGTACACGGATGCGCTCGTGCAGCACCACGAACCCCCGCCTTCCGCCGGGCCTGTACACTCCTCCCCGGGCCAGAGCGGCTCGGCTCGGCTGCTGCTCGGTTTGGGTGCTGCGGTCGCCCTCGCCGTCGCCACAGCCGTGTTCGCGCCGCGAGACGGGGGCGGGGTGGCTCGAGGCAGCTTTGCCAGGTGAGACGCTTGAGAGCCGGTGGTGTGGTGAAGTGTGGCGTGGGGCCAGCGCGCACAGTTCTCGGGTTTTTTAACTTCATTACTTTCGCGTCTGCGGTGCACACACATTTACGAAAATACAGTAGCGCCCGGGGAGAGGTGTGTCGTGTGTGGCGGGGGCGTGCGTGGTGTGTTAGGACTAGACGAGAAATAGGCGCCAGAGGCGTTTCTCGATTTTGCCGGGGGAGGCCGCCGTGACTTTCCGGTTACACGTGTACAGTCGCTCAATGGTCAATCCGGCACGATGACCACCTTGCCTGTGGACCGGCGCCCTTCGAGCATGTCGAAGGCGTCGTGCGCTCGCGAGAGCGGCACGCGTGCGCAGACGTGCGGCCGGATCTCGCCGGCGGCCCACCACGCGATGAGCTGCCGCGCGGACGCCAGGAGGGTGGCCGGGTCGTGCTGCAGGTGAGCACCCCAGAAGAGGCCGGAGCAGGAGACATTCTTGACGAGGAGCAGGTTGGCCGGGATCTTTGGGATGCTGCCCGCGGCAAATCCGATGACGACGGCGCGCCCGTTCCAGTTGAGCGAGCGGACGACGGGCTCGAGGAGCTCTCCCCCGGCCATGTCCAGCGCCACGTCGACGCCGCCCTTGCCCGCCGCCTCCTTGAGCGCGGCTCGGAAGGCCTTGCCGTCCAGCCCGGTGTAGTTGATGCCGCACGCGGCGTCGGCACCCTTGTCGGAGGCGACGGCGAGCTTCGCATCGGAGCCGGCGGCCGCGATGACCCTCCGCGCGCCGAGCTTGAGCGCCAGCTCTACTGCGGCCAGGCCGACCCCGCCGGCCGCCGCGGTGACGAGGACCGACTCGCCGGGCTGGAGCTGGCCGCGCGACGTCAGCGCGAGGTGCGCGGTGCCGTAGTTGACGAGCAGGGCCGCGGCCTCGCCCAGGTCGACCGACGGGCCGTCCGGAAGCTTGAGGCACGTTGCCGCGTCGGCGACGCAGTCGCTCGCGTAAGCGCCGCCGCGGTTGAGGCAGATGATCCGGTCGCCGAGAGAGAAGCCCTCGACACCGTCGCCAACCTCGCTAACCTCGCCCGCCAGCTCGTTCCCCGGGACAAATGGCGGCTCCGCCTTCTCCTGATACTGCCCACGAGTCTTCAGCAAGTCAGCAAAGTTGACGCCCGCCGCGGCTACGCGGATCCGCAGCTGCCCGCGGCCCGGCGGGCCCACCTTCCAATCCGTCCGATGCACCAAGCGCTCGCCAAGCGCTTCGCATACAGCCGCTAATGCGAGACCGCGGCGGAGCGTGCGAGCACCCGCCGGTAACGGGGCAAGACGGCGATAGCAGCGCATCATTTTGTTGCAGTGAGTCGGCGCGAAAAAAACAAAATCTGAAACGGAGCAAACAAACAAAGAAAGATTTCGGATTTCTTTTCTCCGGGTATGTTTGTAAGAGCCATACCTAGTGACGGCCGCCGGAGCCGGAGCCAGGCAGGCCGAACGAAACGGAAGGAAGTGAACCACCTTCGTAGAAAGAGCCACATACCGGTATATACAGACGACCCACATAAAAGGTGGGGTACACAAGAAAAACACACCTATGCGCCTCGCGCGCGCGTGAACAGGCTACTACAGGGCCGTATTTAATCAGGAGTCCAGGGAGGCCCAGGCCGTCGTGTTGCGAGGCACTGCGTCCAACGCAACTACGCAAGCAAGTAGGTAGGATCCCCAACCAAGCAAGAGAAGCTCTGTCGGCCACCACAGAATCTTCTACGAGGCCTCGAGGCGCTCCATGACTCACACTCGACTCGAGACGACACTTCACACCGTACATACGTTGGACGCCTGGCAGTGTGTTCCCAAGCCTTTTATAGTTCGCCCCCCAGCCCACCCACCCTGCCCGGCCCCGCGCGGCGCACATACCCTCTGCTGTCTCCTGCAGGGTAGGGAAAGGCAAAATCAGAACGATGGACTCGGATCCTGCTGACCAAGCTCCTCTTGTAGCTCGATCGGTCACACCGCCATCGCCGTCGGGGAGAGGGGGGACGACACTGCCTCGGCAGCGTGCACCGTGCACCTCGATCCTGTACCGTGTTTGTTATGACCCCCCCCAATGAACATACCAGTGAGGGAGGGCGAGACGATCGAGGGGTCCCGTACCATGCGGAATCGACCCTATCCAGTGCTCAAGTGCTCAAGTTCGCTCTGAATTGAAAGGGCCACCTCAGGGCGGAGAAGTTCTGCTTTCGTTCCTTCGCCTCCAAATGGCGACGCCCATGGCCGTGCCACACACCCGCGAGACGACCGTCGCCCTCGGTGTCTTTTCGCATCCATCCTATTACCGGCGGCGCGTGGTCATCGCAGACACGTGGATGGCGCGCTTTGGCCGTGCGTGGACCGTGCGGTTTGTGCTCGGTGGCGTGGAGCTGCTTGCAAACCGAACGCATGTCGTCTTGCCAGTCAACGACACCTGGAGTGGGAATGGTGTGAAGTTCCGCGCATGGCTCGAGTTTGCTTTGGTCTATCACACCGATTTCATAGCCAACGCTGACGATGACGCTTTCGTGTCTCCAAAGATACAGGCGGACCTGCTCGGCTTCCAGCGCGCCAGACTCGTTGCCTATGGCGCGGTGGAGTGGTGCGCGTACGACGAGCAGCGCGCGCAGATGTATGCTTGGGGTGGGGGCGCATGGGAGTCTCTCTCTGGGTGGAGGAGGGCGGACGGCTTTGGAGACTCACCTCCGTTTCCCTTTGTCAAGGGCCCGTTTATGGCCTTTTCGAGCGACCTGGTGCGGGCGTTGATACCTCCCTTGCGTGAGATCGAGGCGCGGACCGTCCTGGGCGGCCCTCGCATCCTCATGGATGTGGTGGCTGGATATGCTCTCTCGACGTACCTCCGCTCGCTATCCATCACGCTGCTCGACATCGGACGGACCACCAAGGCCGAGGAGTCTTCTCGCGGCTTTGCGGAGATGCGCCGCGGTCGCGACCTGAGAAAGGGCTGTCTGAGGGTGCTACACTTTGGATCCAACACGAGACAGAATTCGCGATCGCGGAAAGAAGCCGAGTTTCTCGATTTTCGAACGATGATGACTGCGCGGAATCTCGCCGACGCGAAGTGTAACCGTCCTCTCCGCTTCCGCTGCCATCCGTTTGATGACTACGTGAAGCTCAGCCCCAAGAAATTGAACCAGACCATAGGGGGCCGGGAGTGGCGGTACTGCAGGGGCTCACTTGAAAGGTAGAGGGGCACGGCGCATGTACGAGGATGCTTAAAATAGGGACGTCGTGCCAATGCCAGTGAAGGTGTCGAGGTGCGTGCTACGTCCCGCGCGCTCTCTCATGCACGCTCTCCACCATAGCTATGCGTCAGGGTGTCGGCTCTAATTTTGTGACTACTGCATGAAGTGTACAAGACCCAGGCTTTCGAGGCGGACAAGGCCACGAGCGTGGGTACGCGAGGCCCACGAGCACACAAGCACCCCGCCGAGAGATAGACCGACCACTGCACCAGACCGACCTCGCCCCGCCCCCGACACACGACCCCTCTGCTCACCACCCTGCAAACCTAGCAAAAGGGACTCAGGCTGGCAGTGGGCTTGTGGAATCGCGCATGCGGGCGAGTATCTCCACCGCGGTAAGCTCGGCGGAATCGCGCTGGCGCTTCTTTTGCAGCCTTGGCGAAGCGCCCTTGCTCCAGTCGGCCGGCGGGGGCACAGCGGCCGACGCTTGGACCCGAGTCTGGAGAATGCCCATCGCGCGCTCGTGCATAACGTGCATCTCGCGAATGTAGCGCTCGAGCTCCGGGCTACGGCGATTGGACTCGTCTGTCCAACGCGGCCCGGATTCCGCCGGGTCCTGCGCGTTGGGGCGCTCAAAGCCCAGACCGAGGGCCATCTTCAACTGAGCCAGGGGCACTGGCATGCCTGCCAGTGCGATGACCTCGCGACGCAGCGCCGCCTGGCGCACTCGCTGCGAGTCGAGAGGGACCACGCCTTGCATCGGATGCTGTCCGAGGTTGGGCATCGATCGGGGCCAGTGCCTGGGGGGGCGCAATTTGCCGCTCCCCCCCATTGGGTGTGGCGTTACCAGTTACGATGAGGACATGGCCTGTCCCCCTCACATCTCCTGTTGGAAACAAGGAAAATTCCGCGAACGAACGATATCGACAGCCCCCCCGCCCGGATTGGGGAACCCGGGGCAGGGCGCTCACTGCATGGACAATCATGTAGCCAAAACGCAAAGCAGGAGATTTCTCCCCCCGATAAATTAGGCGGGTTTTGCCCACCGGGGCCCCGGCCGAGCGGCACCCCCAGGGCCCGAGGGCCGGTTGACTCGTTGTAATCGAGCATTTCCGGACACTCCGCGATCCAGTTCCGGACGCCGCGATCCAGTATGCCTGCCCTGCATTTGGAGCCAGCGCCGCACGCCAAGCCGCAAGACAACCCAGCCTCCGGGACCTCATTTCCCGGAGCCTCCCTTTTCCGCCCTCGCCTCGCGCGCCGCATCAGCGAGCTCCCAGAGCCTGACACACGTCAGAGAGGCGCGTGAGGCCTGCTACCCACGCTGGCCCGCTACCCTACCCCTCGCCCCCCCCCCCCCCTTCCCCACGCCTGCCACTCAGCCGCTCGAGCCGCGCCTCGTCGCGCAGAGTCAGCGATGCGTCGCCGACGGCCTCGCCCATCCCGTTGAAGTAGTGCACGCCCAGCTCGGCGGCCCGGCCTGTGGGATGGGTCGGGCCCACCGCGGCGCGCAGCACGACGGCGGCGGCGGTCGCGGCGTCGCGCATGAAGAGCGGCAGCGCGTACCGCTCGAGCGCGTCCGTCAGCCGCGCGCCAACGCTTGGCAGCAGCTCCTCCCACTCAGCGAAAGAGACAGGCAGCGAGAGGGGGGGCAGCGCGGCGAGCGTCGTCGGCAGGTCGCGGTCGCTCGCTGGATCGCCTGCAGCACGCGCCGGGACTGTCTCATCGCCAGAAGGGCTGGCGGGGGCGGTGCCGGTGCCGGTCCGTCGCCGTGTTGACGACGCCAGGGTGGACGGACGTCGAGCGCGCCACGAGGCCGCGCGCGAGCATCTCTTTGGCGAGGAGGACGCCTGCGGGACGTGTCACGGGTAATCTCGGGTCATCTCGGGTCATCTCGGGTAATCAGCACGCCTGCGGGACGTGTCACGCGTCACGGACGCGACGTTTCACAGGTCCCAGCTCCCCCGGCGAGGAGGGCGCCGCTCAGCTTGGCGCGCGCGTACGCGCCGAACGACCAGCCGGTCGCAGGCACGAGCGGGCTCTCGACGAGGTTGCTCACGCCCGGCGCAGCCGCAGGCCAGCAGAGCGGGGCGCACGGGAGAGGGCCGGGCAGCGCACAGCCCGCCGTCACCTCGCCCGCGAGATCGCCCTCGCCTGAGGACGACACCGCCCCTCGGTCACGATCGACTCGTAGCCGCACCCGCGAGGCCGCCCCCTCGCCCGAGGACGGCTCGAGCGATCACTCGAGACGCTACTCTCACGGCGCACTCTCGGCTGCCTGTCTCTGTCTCGGCTACCTCTCGCGCCCGAGCCCGTCTCGAGCGAGCCGTCGAACCCTCCGAACCGCATCGCATCCGACGACACGACGACGGCGGTGGCGGAGGGGCCAAGGAGGTGGAGCGAGGCGAGGCCGCGCACGAGAGCTTGGTGTCCGTAGTACATGGCGTAGAGCCCCTCCTCGAGCCCCGACTCGCCGCTCCGCCCGCTCCCGCCGCTGCCCAGAGGCACAAAGCCCGCGTTCAGGACGAGCAGCTCGATAGCGGCGCCGCCCGTCGCCTCGCCGGTCGCGGAGGCGAAGCGCGCCGCGGTCGAGAGCCGCGCCAGGTCGAGTGGCGCGTCTGGCGGGATGACTAGCCGCGAGCCCGGCACGTCGAGCCTGGCCAAGATCTCAACTCGCGCCGCGGAGCAGCGGGCAGCCGAGCGGCAGCCCATGACGACGGTGTGGCCTTGGCGGGCGAGCTCGGCCGCAACCTCACGGCCGATGCCGCTGCTCGCGCCCGTGACGAGCGCCACGACTGGAGCCGTCGGCGAGACCGCGGGCGGCTTGAGGACGCCCCCATCGACCCTCTGCTTAAGGGTTCCAAGGGCGGTGGCAGCCAGCGCGAGCGCAACAGATGGCCGGCTGACGGAGAGCAGGGAGAGCGAGACCCAAGTCGCCATAATCAAGCCGAGCAGGGCGTGCGGCGGCAGCCCAGCCTCGTTGAGCGCCGGCTCGAAGATGAGGCCGTCCACTGCCCTAAAGGTGAATGCCGCGGCGAGCGGCAGCGGCAGCGCAAAGCGGATCGCCGTCCCAGTCCACGAGAGCTGCGCCGCCGCAGTTCGTCGCTGCCGCAAATCGTCGCGAGCAGCGGCGCGGGCGAATTTTGCCTCCATGCGGACACGTTCTATTTTTTCGTGGCTATACCGGTCTCGAGGTTCTCGAGGTTCTCGAGGTGGATATCCTTTGGCCGCGTTGGGTAGTCTCGAGGTGGATGTCCTTCGGCCGCGTTGGGTAGGTGTGGGAACAAGCTTGGAGCTCCGAGCTCGAGCATCCCTCGAAAGTTCACGGAGTAGGCTGGGGCTATACCAGACAGGCTGTGCGATGTTGTTCAGAGTACTTTAGAGCTGGTACCCCGTAGGTGGCGCTCGTGCAATGCCCTTCTTTGCTTTCTTTCTTTCCTTCCGCCGAGCGGCTGCGTGCGACATCGCCTGTTTGGACTCACCAAGGGTTTTGTGTCGGCCGCGAGCTCTTGACCGGGCAAGGGCTGACGTTTGGGACCCGGGACGAAGCGGACGACGGATGAAGGAAATGCGTGAGTGGGGCCCGGGGTCGTGCGTTTATGTGAGTGAAGAGAGATATTTCGTTTAGGCTTTAGCGGGAATCCGGGCTCTCCACACTGGCGCGCCCCCTGAGCGCGGGAGCCCGCACGCCACATCAGCTCACTTGACAGCACTACTGGCATAATTGACACGGCGCGACCATCCCCTCCCACAACACTTGAGTAATCCGTCTATGCCTCTGAGCCGACAAAAACGCGGACCTCCCCTTTGTTGGTTCCCAAATCCGTTGCGCGCTTGGAGTGAGTGGAGCACTTGGAGTGGTGGGTGCCTTCTTTTCAAGCGGAAGGCAGGCAAGGCCGTTCGTTCAGCGCTCCATCTCGGTCGCCTCTGGCGCGCCTTTGGCTTTGTTGTTCGCCGTCTTGAGCTCGCGGTACATGAGGCACGTGGTGCAGGAGCCGAGGCACCACACCTGGCAGCATTCGCAGCACGGCCCGGGCGATGCCGAGTCCTTGTTGAGCTTGACCGCCGCGGCCTTCATGATGTTGATATCTGGCGGGGGGAGCTGTGTGGTGAGTGGGGCCAGTTTGGGTCGAGCGGGGAGGGCGGCGCAGCGCCGCGCCGTAGAAGCAGCATGTCTTGTCCGGGCATGCAACTAGCCCGATCAAAGCCCCGATGAGGCTGAAGGTGCACGAATTGAAGCAGCAGCTCTGGCAGTTGGCGAACTCGTTCGCTGGCTCCATATTCTTTCCGACCGTTACGTCTGGGCCGATCATCTCGCCGATCGTGCAGCGGGCGCAAAGCGGGCAGCAGGACACGTACATGCAGCCACCACAGTCCTCGAAGCAGCCAAAGGTCTCGCCCCACTTCTCCGTGCCCTGTACGAGGCGGCGGGCCGATTGGTGAAGTGGTGGCTCGCGGCCGCGGTGGGGTGTGATGGTGTGAGCGAGGTCGGGGATCCCTATGTGAGACGGTTGAGGTCGAGCCAAGCGACTGTGGCGGTGGCGCGGCGACGGCAGCAGCGTTGTGGTTTGGGATGATCGCTGATCGTGTCGCGAGCGTGCGATGGCGTGCGACGGGGATGTCCAAGGGTGGTCGCACCGAGCCCGCCGACGCGGTGTTGCTCTTCAGGTCCGCCATGGTCTTGGCTCACGGCAATGAGGCGCGCGTTTCTGGCCCTTGATAGCAAGGCGTTGTCGCGGTGATGGGTGCCTTTCAATTTCCCGGCCGATGAAGTGCCGCATCCTCTCCTCGTTGCCGGGGAAGGGCAGCTTCTCGATGGCGGCGGTGTTGGCCTCCGAGGGCTTGTAACCGTCGCCATTGGCGACGTACCCGAGGAATTCAACCTCCCCCACTCCAACCTTGCACTTGGCCGCGCGCAAAGTGAAGCCGGCACTGGCGAGTCTGTCGAGGACCTGCCCCAGGTGCCCGAGGTGCTCCTCCCACGTTCTCGAGCAGATCAGGACGTCGTCTATGTACACGATGACGAAGTCGAGGCCCCGGAGCACCTCCTCCATGATTGCTTGGAAGCAAGCGCTCGCCCCTTGCATCCCCATGGCCATGCACTTGAACGAGTAGCGCCCGTTGGGCATGTTGAGGCTCATGGCCTTCGATGCCCGCGGCGTGGCCGGGATCTGATGGAAGGCGCTGTTCATGTCAAGCGCGGTCATGAAGCGTGCGCCGCCCAGCCTGTCGAGACATGCTTGCAGGGTGGGCAGGGGGTAGAACGCAGGCACAGTAGCAGCGTTGACCGTGCGGAAGTCGAAGGCCACCCGGTATCCGCCCTTGGGCTTAGGTACCACCACACAGGCGCAGCCGTGCGCTTCCTGCGAGGGCACCAGTGCTCCGACCGCAAAGAAGGTCCGCTGCATCTCGAGTATGGCCTCCTTCTGCTCGTGCCCCTGGTTGAAGTAGGGCTTGTTCTCTATGACCTTCGTCCCGCCCTTTTCTGGGTCGAATTCGGGGCGGAGGGTCACATCGAACACGCCCGCCAGGCAGCTCCCGATGCGGTCCCCCTTGGGGAACACGTAGCGCCTCCGCTCCGTGTAGGTCTCCATTAGCTGCTTGATGCGCCGCTCGTACGCCTCTGTGTCCACGTCTGCTCCCTCGGGCATGGGGTGGGTGGCCCTAGCGACCTCCTCCGCCGACAGCTCGGGTGGCTCGGGCGGCCGCACTGCGTAGTCGAAGTGGCCCTTCTCATCGGGCAGGTAGTAGCTGCACAGCACGGTGCCCTTTTGCAGGATTCGTTCGCAGGTCTCCTTGACGTCTAGGACGACTTGGAAGTGCCCCCCCATGACTGTGGTCACGTACGTGCCTATGCCCAGCCGCCCCGCTGCGCAGTCTCGGCCCACGTCGGTGTCGGGCGGCGGCGCGGCCATCGCAGCTACCGCTGCACCGGTCGGAGGCTGCGTAGGCGACGTCCAAGGCGTCGGAGCCGCCCGCAGCTTGCAGAATCCGGCTGCGTTGTTCCCTGCCCAGCGCCACACTATACAGCACGTCGTGCGCGCAGTACTCGATGGTTTGCGGCGCCGCCGGGCGCTTCCGGAAGATGCCTCGCTCTTCCCGTGGCATAGTGGCCTTGTGAGGCAGCTCGACCTTGAGGGTGTCCTTGAGGGCCTCGCCCAGGTTCCGACCCTGGTGGAGCGCCTTGCCCCGCGAGAGCGCGTCGCAGAGCGCAGTGTCGAGGACCGATTTAAGTCGGATCCCGTACTCCCGTAGGATTCGCGTGTCGTTCCGGTGCGAGTGCATGCACTTGACGATCTTGGGGTCCGTAAGATACGACTTGAGGCCCGGTATCTGGCCCGCCGTCGCGTGGTTGACGAAGTAGTCGCGCAGGATTCGCCGATTGACGTGCGTGTCGAGGAGCAGGACGCGCGTCCCCGTCTCACCCCGGTATGCGACCTGCAGGATGTCGCAGTAGGAGGGGCGGTTGCCTGGGAGCATCATGAACTCGAGGTCCACCGCCATGAATGCGACGACCCCGGCGCTCCGCTCGAAGGAGCTTTCCTGCTCGCACTCCGGGTGCTCTTGCGCGTTCTCGCGCCACTTCTTCAACAGCAGGAGCTCCTGGGTCACGTCGCTGTCTTCGGCGAGGAGCGCATAGCTGGCGGCAGCGGCCTTGCTCGTTGGCTGCGCCAGTTGCTGCAGCTCGGCCGTCTGCCGGGCGATGGCGATGGACCGCTGCTTCTCCTCGTCGAGACGGTCGAAGGCGTTGCTGACGCATCGCTGCACAGCCGCCTTCTCCCTCTCGCCTGGCTCTGCCGCGTTTGTGTCGCCGTCGCCGCCGTCTGCCACGGCGACACTGGCACTTGCGGTTGCCAGACTCGAGTCGGCCGAGTCGGCGCGCAACGTCCGCACGGCGTGCCGCCGGAACGCTCGCCCCATCACGGGGTGCCGCCGCGTGCTCTCGCCGGCGTGCCACGCGCCGTAGACTTCGCGGAGCACCGCCATCATGGCCTCCTCATGCTCCGTGTCCATGGTGGGTCGCTCTGTCTTAGGCGCTAGCACGTCCACCCACGTGGCCGCTTTGTTCAGTCGGGCCGCCGGAAGCTGCCTTTGCGAGGCCGGGATGACGGCGAAGAGGGTGCCCCGGAATCGTATGTAGTCGCGCGCGCCGCGTGCAGCGTGATCGGCCCATGCTTCCACGCGCGCGTCGTGCGTGCCTGTCATGCCCTTGAGTGACTCGAGGGTGGCGGCGGAGGAACGACCTGTGACAACAATCGTGTTCGCTCTCGCGAGACCCGCTTGTGGGTAAGAGTAGGGTCAAGTGCGTGTGTGAAGGCCCGCGAGTAGCTCTCCCCATCTCCAAAACCCCTGCTTACGGCACACAGCAGTACGATTGTACGCGTATCGGAGCACATAAACCATCATACGAGGTTCTTATACCAAGGTCTGTAAAAATGAAAATGAAACATGCGTACACTGGTCACTGGAGTACACCGCCGTTCCCCCCGCCCACGAGTCATGTTGGGCCGACTCCTTTTTGCACGATCGCGGTCCATAGCGGAGAAGAAAAGAGATGCGTGATGAAATTGGCGAGCCGCCTGCCTCCTCACCGCGGACGCGCCTGCTGCCTGCTTGCAGGTCTCGACGCAGACTGAGGTCGTCGTTGCGGGTTCACAAAAGTCACCGCCAGCCGTGGGCGGCCGTGAACGAGTAGGTCGACCGCCTCGCCAACCTGCGAGACACACAAGTGTGGGGGCCTCTCAATGTGTCGACCGTCCCAGGGGTGTGAGCGGGTGGAACTAATAGGCGATAGGGGAACACGCACCCCACCCCGTAGCCCGTGCAGCGTCGTGGTGCCGCAAGCGGTGCCCTTCGCAAGGACTTGTGTCCCTCGGTGGCCGACGTGTGAGACGAGCCCTCGAGCGACAACGACGACGTCGCCGTTGCGAAACTCCGGCGCGGCAAACCCGCGGTGGAGCTCCTCCTCCGCCGGCCGCCAGCTGGGAACCACCGTCTTGATCTCAGCCCCGGCGCCGGCTCCCCCCCTCGCCTCCATTTCTGCAAGGGTCGAGGCGACCAAATCGCCCGGGTGCATCTCGCGGTCGCTCAACCGGTCGAGGCTCCCGTCGCGAAGCTGGCGCTCCTGACTGCGCAGCACGAGCGGCGCGAGCCTCGGCAGCAGCTGGCGGTAGTGCGGCCGGAGAGCCGCGCCGGCAAGCTTGTGCGAACCCAGGAACTGCCGGAGGAGCTGCAGCGCGGCGCACACGACTGGCGGGTCCATGGTGCCGAGCGCTGCGCGAATTGGCGGGATGACGTCCGCCGTGGCTGGGAGTAGTCCGCCGGTGGGCCCTGAAGCGTCGATGAGCTCCGCCGCGCCCTGGGCGGCGAGGAAGCGGCAGTCTGCAGACGGGTCGCACAATCCCTCGAGGAGCAGAGGGAGGAGCTCCGCTGCATCCGCCTCACCGGGCGGGAGGGACCAGAGCACACGCTTGTTGGCGCTCGCGAGCCTACACACGTAGCGGGTGCGTGCTTGTAACAGGGCCTTGTGGCGTATGGCACACGTGTCTCTGCTGAATCTAGGCCGGACGCCTCACGGGGAGCGAGCCATTCTCGCGGGCGGCAGAGAAGTTTGGAGCGCTGGCGGACGAGGGATCGAAGGCCCCGGCGACTGGCGCGGGCACCGATGATGCCGGAAGCTCATTCTGACGCCGCGTCGAATAGCAGGGGGCCCCGCTCCCGGCACGACAGCGGCGCGGCCTGCCAGAGACGCGGTGGAGGTGCGCAGGCTGGTACTGGGCCTGGCCGACATTAAAGACCGTCTTTGCGGGCGCTGGTGTTGACCGCGGCGGCAGCGCTTTGCCGTGCAGCTGCCGCTCTCGCCGTGCCTCGTCGAGGAGCGCGGCAGCGGCCGTCATACAATGGGCCTATGGGGCGGGGCGCTCTGGCGCCCACAGCCCAATTCGTCGGTTTGGACGCCCGTTACGCCCGGCGCGTGACATCTTCCGCCGGGCGCCGTCTCCGCAAAAATCGAACTGGGTTTTTGGTGTGTTGTTGGCAAATCAAGACACAGAGCTCACAAAATCACAGTGGGTGGAAAGCGAACGAGCCCTCCTTCGCCTTTTCAAACACAGAGAAAGGAATGAAAGGAAGGGAGGGACAAGGAAGGCACTCGACTAATTGAAAAAGGAAACAAAAAAGAAAACACACACCCAAGGGAGGGATGGGAGGACGGCACGCCGCCACCACACAGGGATTTTAAGAAGAGGGGTGTGGTGCGCTATCCGTCGCCCACCCTTGGGCGTCTGCCTCGTCCTATCTCTCTTCGCAGTCCCTCGCCGATTCTCGCTGCAACCTTCATGTATAACGTGAATTCTTTTTCGAGGCGGGCAGGGCAGTGCCACTGCCGCGCGCACGCTCGCTCGACCATCGCCGCTACCTGGCGGGATGCTCAACGCGGTGCGCGCGGCCAACGACCAGAGCGCCGGACCAACGGCTGACACCTTCCTCCTCGCCCCACGCAGCCGCTGAGCACAGCCATTGTGGTGGCGGTGTACTGCGCCTGCTCGGCACTCATGCTCATCGTCAACAAGCTCGCCGTGCACCACATCGGCGTGGCTCCCTCCCTCGTCCCAGCTCGCGCCTCCGCCACCGACGGGCCGCCTGCACACATCAGGCGCGCCCGCCTTTGTCACGTGGCTGCAGTTTGCGTCGACGGCCGTCGCCGTCCGGCTCGCCTCCACCGCCGGCTGGGTCGAGACGGACGCCTTTGAGTGGTGCAAGCTCAAGCACTTTGCGGTTTACGTGCTCGCCTTCTCGGGAGGCACGTGGTCAAACATGCACGTGCTGATGACTGCGAACGTGCGGCCGCTCGCACGCGCCCCACCCGCCCGCAGCCGAGTCCCGTCCCGCCGCGGAGGGCGGCCGCCCCGTCCACGCCGCCGGTGGAGACGGCCCTCCTCTCGAGTCGTTGGGTCTTCGATCGCCGCAGGTGGAGACAGTCATCGTCTTTCGTGCGTGTGCGCCGCTGGCCGTGTCTGTCTTCGACTACGCCTTTCACAAGCGAGCGCTGCCGTCGGCGCGCTCGTGCGCAGGCATGCTCGTCATCGTCGCCGGCGCGCTCGGCTACGTCTCGACCGACAACCGCTTCCTCGCCGACGGCCTCGCCGCCTACTTTTGGGTGCTCGTCTGGTGGGGGCTGCTCGTGTTTCAGCTGACGTGCGGCACGCCGAGAGAGGACGCCGAGAGAGGACGCCGAGAGAGGACGCCGAGAGAGGACGCCGAGAGAGGACGACTGGCCGAGCACGGCAAGCAGCTCCATCTCGGGTGCACGGCTGGAGGGCGGTGCTGGAGGGCGGTGCTGGAGGGCGGTGCTGGAGGGCGGTGCTGGTGGGCGGTGCTGGAGGGCGGTGCTGGTGGGCGGTGCTGGAGGGCGGTGCTGGAGGGCGGTGCTGGTGGGCGTTGCTAGTAGTAGGCAACCTGAACTCCGAGATGCTGGAGGGCGGTGCTAGGTACGGCAAGCACCTCGTCTCCAACCTCGGCATCAAGTCGGCGTGGAGCGCGGTGCCGCTCCGCCAGCCAGCCTCGCCGCTGCGCCTCGTGTCCTCGACCTGTCCGCGACGCGTCCGCCCCTGCAGGTGCTCTACACCAACACCCTCTCGCTGCTGCCGACGCTGCTGATCGGCGTCCTCGGTGCTCCGACCGCCGCTCGCGCGAGGCGTGCGGAGCGAGGCTCCGACGGGTGTGCGGTGCTGCTGTAGGGCAAGACCTGCAGCTGCTGCGAGAGGTGACCTGGAGCGGAGTGGGCCTCTGCTGGCTGAGCGCCTCCTGTGTCCTTGGACTCGGCTCCTCTTCTCTGTCCGCCTCCCTCTCTCGCCGTCAGCAGCGCCTCTTCACAGCTCCAGCCGTGAGCAGGCATCTCGTGGGCCGGCTTCAAGTGCCAGTCCCTCCTCGCCGCAACGACCTACACGGCACCGACCCCGCCAACCCGCTCCGCCTCCCGCCCTCTCGCCCCCCCTCCCGCTCCTCCTCCCGCTCCTCGAGCTCACCCGAGATGACCCAAGATCACCCGAGATCACCCGAGATCGCGTTAGATCGCGCTAGATCACCCGAGACTCGTCCTGCAGGTGATCGGCGTGCTCAACAAGATGCTCACTGTCCTCCTCAACACGCTGATGTGGGAGCACCACGCCTCCGCCATGGGCGCGAGACCTCCGCCGAGATCGTACGAGATCGCGCCAGACCGTACCCGAGATCACCAGAGGGCACCAGACACAAGAGCGCCACCCTTCCGCCGTCGGCTCGCGACCGCCGCCCTCTCCGCCCGAAGCCCTCGCCACCCCCGTGCCCGCAACCGCCGCTCACGGCCCCCTATCCCGCTGCCGCAGGCATCGCTTCGCTCGCCGCCTGCCTCGCGGGCGGGGCCCTCTACCGGCAGGCGCCCCTCCGCAAGGAGGCCGAGGCGCGGTACGAGCCGCTGCCACAGCAGGAGGCGACGCCCGTGCGCGGCGGCCGCGTCGCAAACGCGCAGTGCTCGCCCATCCGCAAGGAGGGGCATGTCTAGTCCCAGTCCAACGCAGGCGGGCTCCGCGCGTCATCTGCGGAGCACCCCACACACCACACTATTATTCGGCCGCCGGCACAGACTGCAGACATATGCCGCTTCATGGGCTACGGGGGCGCGGCGCCACCGGCACCACCGGCCACACGTGGCGGCTGGCGCCCGCCCGCCGGGCACACACGTACCCCCGCGAACATTGAGCGATCGAGACACGAGAGACGGAGAGACTCAGAGGTGAGGAGATCGTGCTCTCATCGTTGGAGAGGAGATATTGTACGAGTCACTATTTTGGACGACTGATCGCTTCTATCCCGCTTTAACATCGTCACGTGGCCGCCGTGCCACTGCCTCCGTCACCGCTCGCGGGCTCATCTGCCGGGGCCGCGGCTGCGTCATCCGCGCCGCTGGCCGTCTCGGCAGCGCTGCGCTGCCGCGCCTCGTGCGCCACGATCTCCTCCTCCATTGCGCGCGCCTGCGCCTCCATCGCCTCCATCAACTTTGAGAGCAGCCGCGCATTCTCCGCGCTGAGGGCGGCGACCCGCTCCTCCGCAGCCTGCGCGCGCGAGGTCTGCGCCGCCGCCTCTGCCCGCGTGGCGAGCAGCTCGTCGCTCACCGTCGACAGCTTGGCGGCCACATTCTCCGACGTCTCGACCGATGCGTCCGCGCGCGCCTTTGCGGCGACCGCCTCTCGCGTCGCACGTTCCGCCTGCGACTTGGCGAGCTCGAGCTGCTCCTGCAGCGACTCGATGTGGGCACGCGAGACGCCCGCGTTGGCCTCGTTCTCGCGCAGCAGCGCCAGGTCCGCCTGCATGTCGTGCTTCTCCTTTCCCGCCAGGTCGGCCCGCTTCTGCTGCCGCTGCACGTCGCGCCGCAGCTCGGCGTGCGCGGCGAGCAGTGCCTGACACGAGTGTGTGACACGGCACGCCGCGCCGCACTGCGAGTTTCGCGCGCGGAGCGCCGCGACCACGGCGGTGGCGTACTGTGGCGGCGTGGAATCGGCCGCCATGCTTCGCAACTGGCCGGACGGTGGGTTAGGGCTCCAAGGCGGATAGGGGATTTGTGCCCATTTTCGCTTCGCTGCGCGAACCTGGGGAGAGGTAGGTGGCACATTGGCAACGGCGAACACGCTTTAGTCTGTGGCTAAGATATACGATAAGCTTTTTTGCCGCGTGGGGGTGGAGTGGACACGTCCGCACAGGTCCTGGCCAAGACCGAACCACACACACGAGTCCACGAGTCTCGACTGATGGAGTGCACGAACCCTGCTCGCGAGCCGCTCTCGCCGCTTCCAAAGACACAGACTCGGACGACGCCAGCACGCGTCCGTCTCTCTCGCAACGACGGCTCGCGCGTCGCCAACGTCTACGCAACAAGCCCTCTCGCGACGCTTGCCGACTTCCGCAAGCTGATGGTGGCGCAGCTCGGCGAGCATGGCGAGAGCCTGACCTTCGTCGTCGACGGCGCTCCCATCACGGAAGCGCAGGAGCAGTTTGAGCCGTTCGAGCTCGGCCATGATGTCACCGTGCTCAAGGCGGAGACGAACGACGTCGGCGACACGAACCACAAGACTGAGAAGAGCAAGGTGCGAGGCTGGCCCGACTCGCCCGACCAGAGCCGGATGCGCCACGAGCGCAGCCGCAGCCGCAGCCGCAGCCGCAGCCGCGGCCGCACCCGCGGCCGCAGCCGCAGCCGCAGCCGCAGCCACTCACGCAAGCGTGCCCGCGCACAGGCCGAGAAGAGCGACAAGAAGCAAAAGGAGAAGAGCGAGAAGAAGGCCAAGGAGGACGCCGCTTCCGTAGGCGAGCAGGCCGGGCACTTTCGCGTCAACCGCAAGCAGGTCAAGCAGGTGGACTGCTCGGGCCGACCCACCGGTGAGACCGAGGAGGTGGTCGAGGTGACCATCGTCGGCGCGGCGCTCAAGGAGGCACTGCGCCGCATCACGCAGCTGTCGCTCTTCTACGAGGCGGAGCCGACCATCACCGCCGTGGCTTTGCTCCCGCACATCGCCACCATCAAAGAGGGCACCTCCTCCCTGCCTCCTCCCACGCGCCCCGGCCTGTCGGCGCTCGCATGCTTCCTCGACGCCGAGTTTGCGGCGACCAAGGCCAAGGTGGAGGCGATGCTCGAGAAGGGCGTGGTCTCGTTCGACGCGCTCTGGTTCCTCTTCCCCAAGTCGACAAAGTTTGTGGCGACCGTTGACGAGTGCATGATTGGTTCCATCGTGGACGAGGCGCACTACTCGCGCTCCTTCTTCTCCAACGACTTTGTCGTCTCCGCGCAGCTCGTGCGCACCAACGGGCGGAGCATCACGATGGTCAAGCGCAACTTCAGCATCGGCTCCTTCCGCGGCACCATCCCCATCTCGGACCTGGCGCTGCGCCCCATCACCGACGCGGAGCAGGCAAAGCTGACGGCACGCGGGCGCGTCTTCCGGGAGCACGCCCTCGGCTGCCACTACCTCTCCTACTCGGGCGCGGGCTTCCGCAAGAGCTGGTTCTGCACGACGCGGTTCAAGGCGGACGGGCGGGTGGTCGTCGACGGCGCCAACTTTGCCCGCTTCAACCCCAACTACGACATGGGGATGAGCAACCGGCGAGGCGACGAGTCGAGCGCGCTCGGCGACGCTGGCATCGAGGACGCGATGCTGTGGCGCTGCTGGCACAGCCTGCACGGCTTCTCGCTCTCGGCGAAGAAGTGGCTCGAGCTGCGCGTCGAGGGCCTGAACCCGGTCAAGTTCGACGACGACGCCTTTGGCCGCCTGGTCCTCTCGGAGGAGCGCAAGGGGCTCGTGCGCGCGCTCGTCACCCAGGGCGGCAGCTCGGCGGGCAGCAACTTCAACGACATCATCTCCGGCAAGGGGGGCGGCTGCATCTTTCTGCTCCATGGGACGCCCGGGACTGGCAAGACGCTGACGGCCGAGGCGATTGCGGAGCTGCTTCACCGGCCCCTCTACTCTGTCGGCGTCGGCGAGCTCGGCGTCTCGTGCTCAGAGCTCGAGGAGAAGCTGCGCGAGATCCTCGAGGTCGCGTCGGCGTGGGACGCGGTTGTTCTCATCGACGAGGCGGACATCTTCCTCGAGCGGCGCTCGGAGAACGACATCCACCGCAACGCGATGGTGGGCGTCTTCCTTCGCCTCCTCGAGTACCATCAGGGTGTCCTGTTTCTCACTACCAATCGCGTCCGCTCCTTTGACGACGCCTTCCACTCGCGCATCTCTGTCGCGCTGCGGTACGAGGCGCTCGGCAAGCCGGCACGCGCCGAGGTGTGGGCAAACCTGCTCGGCGCGGCAGGGATCGGCGAGCTCGACCCATCGGCACTCGCCGACTACGAGCTCAACGGCCGCCAGATCAAGAACACCATCCGGCTGGCACAGTCCCTGGCGGCGAGCGAGGGCGTCGGCGTGAGCGCCGAGCACGTCGCGCGCACCGTCGGCGTGACGGCGCAGTTCCAAAAGGAGATGCAGGGGCCCGAGTGCTAGGCGCCGGGTGCCGGCGCGCTATGGCTGCGTGGTTCGCGGAAGGCTGAGTGAGGGGCGCACGGGGAGGACCACGTGTGCCCACAGCCCGAGCTTGAGATTCGGGAGACGACACGAAGTGGGGAAGTCGTGGTGATGACTGATGAGAAACGTGTGTGCCCTTTTGTTGATCATGCAGTTGAGTACACGGAGCGAAGTGCTGCCTCCGCCCTCCTCTGCAAGTCGCGATAATGTTTTTTCATCGAGGCGCTTCATTGGCGAACACAAATATGTATGCGTAGACTCGGCCCAGTCCGCTCGGGCCGCTCCCGGGCCGCTCCTCTCGAGGAGGCTGCCGAAAAGCGGCGCCGGCCCGCTTTCAGCTCTTCCTCCGAATCCACCTTGCCGCCGCTCGATGAGGCGTTTGATGAGGCGTTTCACGAGCCCTCCGACGCGAAGCGGGACGAGGCGGTCGCGTCCCTTCTGGACATTCTCCCCTGCCTGGAGCCCGCCGCGGCAGTGGCGCTCCTTTCCTCGCGCCGCTGGAGTGTGGAGGAGGCGGTCGCCGGCCATTACGAGGGCGGCTCTGCGACCGAGGACCAGCGGGCGCCCGCGCTGCGACGGCCACGCTGCAAGGGTGGGAGCACCAGCCTTCCCTCGCGAGGCTACATGACCTCTAGCGCCACGCTTTCCTTCGATGACCTCGACTTCTCGTCCCAACTACGCCTTCCTCGACTCGGCTTCTCCGGCGCCTCGACCTTCGCGAACGCAATGGCGAAGCGCGAGCGCTGGTGGACGCTCGCAAGGTCCGCCGGACACTTCTCGCCGAGTGACATCGAGAGGTACATCTCGGCGATGGAAGAGAGGCTTAAGAGCGGCGAGGTCGGCGTGGATGACCTCGGAGGAGGCAAGTGGGCCTTCTCGGCGCTGCAGGAGGAGCGCACCTATGAACCACGAGGTCTCACCCATCTCCCTAGCCTTCTCCCGCCTCCCACGTCGCGAAGCATCAACCTCACCCTTCTTCTCGCCACGCGTCCACCCTCAACGTGCCGGCCCGCCGCCGCCCCCCAAACACACACACACACACACACACACACACACACACACACACACACACACACACACACACACACACACACACACACACACACACACGTCCCCGCGAGAGAGCGCAGGCCTGCCTTTTCGCTCGTGCGCCCATCGTCGGCTACTTGCTCGCGCGCGGCGCCGACCCGCTCGTGCGCGTGCGCAAGGAGCACCGCGCCGCGTGGCGCACCGGCACGGAGCGCGGCTCCTCCTCGTGCTGGTCTTCTCAACGGAGCGCTCGCAGACACCCGTCGCGACGACTTCTGACTGCTGGATGTTGGGCCAGGTCCCTCGAGCCGGGCCACCTCGCGGAGCAGCGCGCGGAGCGAGTCGCGTGTGCGGTGGAGCGGCTGCGCCGCACGGCGAGCAAGGGCCGCCGCACCCCGCGGCTGCGTAACGAGGCCGAGGCGCCGATCATTGAGCAGCACCCGCGCACCACCCGCGCCCTGGCGCGCTCGAAGATGGAGAACGCCAGCTCAGAGGCGGGCGCGAGAGAGGTGGGCGGAGGGCCGATGGTGTCTTCGGCGGCGGCATCGGCGGCGGCGGCATCGGCGGCGTCGTCGGCGGAAGAAGGCGCGGCGCTGGGCGAGGGCGCGAGCGACATGGCGAGCGAGGAGGAGGTGGCTGCGGCGGCGGAGGAGGCGGTGGATGCCGAGGATCGCGCGAGTCTCGACGCTCGCTTGCCACTCCTGTCCCGCCGGCGCCGCGGCGACACGCGGGCGCTGCGCATCAGTCCTGTTTGTCTGTCATGACTGGCGGAGTGGACTAGGCGGCTCGGAGACACGCTGCTGCACATCGTCGTACGCGTCGACTACATCGCACTGATCAGCCCGACCGACCAGAGCCAGTGCGCGAGTAGCGCGCAAGATCGGGGAGAGAGAGCCGAGCTGAGAGCATGGTGAGGGCGGGATGGGGTTGTGGATCGCTATTCGTGTACCACCCGCCTGCAGTCTCGTGGCTAGCCTTATGCCTCCCTCCACGGCTCTGCAGGTGCGTGAAGATGCTCCTGGATGCCGGCCTCGACCCCGCCGCGACCAACGACGGGGGCGAGAGACGCCGCCTCCACCGCTTCTCCTTGCCATTCTGTGGGGTTCAGATTCTGTGATACTCGAGTAGGCGAGACGCCGCTCTCAATCGTCTCTGCACAGCTCGAGCCGGACGCGACGCAGCCACACTGGCGCACGCGCGACGAGAGCCTCGCCATGCTAGAGCTACTCACGAGGCAGCGAAGCGGCGCGCCGAGCGCCCTCCCCCCAACGAGCGCGCCGAGCGGCGGCGGCGGCGGCGGCGGCGGCGGCGGCGCACCCGTCGAGGCGGCCGCCAACGCGCAGCCAGTCCTGTCGGCCAAGGCGCGTGGCAAGCAGCGCGCCACGTCTTGAGAGCGCGCCTCTACACGCGCCATCGCATCTTCCGGGCCTTGGACTAAACGTCTATCTCTAGAGACGTGCGCAACGCGAATGGGGAGCTCGAAGAGCGCGCGAGTGGCGCGCGAATTCCCGGGGCGCAGCTGCACTGTCTGATATGTGGGGAGGGCATGGGTGGGTGAAGGCTTGTTTGTTTGCTCCCGTGTGACTCTGTCAGTTGCGGATCTCTCTCTCTGCCTCCTGCCTGCCTGTCTGTCTGTTCCGAGATCCGACCCTCGACGCAGCGGTGGTCCTCTCGTACGAGGGAGGGGGGGGGGGGGGGGCGCTCTCTCTCGGTGGCGCGAGTTGCGCGCGCAGTAAATACATTGTGCGGCGTGTCCTTTTGGCGCGACCCGCTTGCGCTCCCGACAAGCGCTTCGCGCGAGCTCTTCATCACCGTTGCCATGCAGCATCGTGAAGCCTGACCACTTCCTCATGGGCAAGAAAACCGCCCAGCCACATCGGCCCGCCAAGCCGCCGCGCCCGACGCATCTCTCCTCTCGTCACAAACTCCAACAGCACAATCACACACAACTAGCCTGGCTCTTGGTGCCCATCGTGGCCACCGTGGCGATCGCCTTTTGCAGGTCGCCTTCACCGCCAGAGACGAACGAGACCCGGCCACACGGGGTTCGCTCCTCGTCCGTCACGATGTCCGATCGACAGATATTCAAAGGCCAAACCCCGCTCTGCCAAGACATTCAGACCCAGGACGATTGCACAGCGCTCAAGAGCACCCCGGGGCGCCTGTGCCGTTTTGACGAGACCGGCACCCGCTTTGCGTCGGGCGCCGTCGGCTGCAAGAGCTGCGGCGACCTCATCCGTGGATGGGCGCACCCGACTCTCGTCCAAGCAGATGGCAGCGACATTGGGTGCAGCTACTTCGCTAAGTGGGGTCCGAAGTGCTTTGATATTGGACAGCACACTGGTACAGGTGGATTATCCGCCATGCAAGCGTGCTGTGCCTGCGGAGGTGGCGGCGCGGGTGATCCACCCCTGACTTGCGCCGCTGCTGGGAGCAGCACGTGCCTCGCCGAGAATGGCTGCATGCTTGCGGGAGGCGCCTGCGTGGAGTCGCCTGTCTCTTGCGACGGCACGACGACCGGCGCCTGCACATGCACTCAGTTGACACTCTCCATAGCCGGCGTCCCCGTCTCATTTACTCTCATCCCCGTCACGGACCCAGCCTCGTGTTGCCTCGGCTTCTGCTCGTTCCTCGGCGTCAAGGCGGATACCGCAGTTCCCTACCATCTATCGTTCCGGCGAGGCAAGTACTACGCCACGCGAGTTGCAAGCTTCCCAGCCTGCCTGCCCAGCTCCGGAGAGATGAGCTTTGCTGGCGTTTACGACATCGAGGAGGTCCAGGCGGCATGTCACGCAGCGCCGTCAGACCACTCTACCCCGCCCGATTTCGTTCGGCCTTCAGAGGTGCCTGTCGACCTCGGCCCGCCGGACGCCTGGGCCAACTCGGCGCAGTGCCTGACGTGGGCGAGCAACGGGCAGTGCGAGTCCGACCCCGGCTTCATGCTCGTCAACTGCAACCACACCTGCGCCAAGGTCGGTCTGGGCAAGAGGCAGTACAACGCTCGCTGCCCCATACCTCCAAACCGCACGGCCGCGCTGCCGCCCGGAGTGTTGCACCGGACGTTTGACCGCGCGATGACCGACTTTGCGGATCTGAAGCCGGAGCGCATCTCCGTGGACCCGCCGGCCCTCTTCCACAGCCAAAGTAGCAGAATTGAGGCATCGTTCGCAGCCGGGTGTGTGAGCAGGTGATCATCTTTCACAAATTCTTCTCCGAGGAGGAGACGGACGCCTTCATCCGTCACGGGCGAGGCCGCTACTCAAAGTCACTCGCGGCCGGCATTGACGAGGAGCGGGCTCGGAGGGAAATGGGAGCATCCGTCTCTTCACGGTCCATGTGTGAGCAGGCCTCAGAGAGGACGGCACCTTTGGCGACGTCGAAACCACGATCCGCAGCTCGCAGCACAGCTGGTGGGCGAGATTTGATTGAGATACGACCGAGATTAGGCCGAGATTTGGCCGAGATCTCAGCCGATATCTAGTCGAGATCTGACCGAGATATGGTCAGCGCGTGTCACGATTTCCATAGGTGTCAGCATGACGCGTGCCTCAACGACCCGCTCGTGCAGCAGGTGATCAGGCACTACCACAGCGTTGCGAAAAAGTGCTCCCTTCACACCGCTCGTGCGGCAGGTGGCGAGGCGCGTCGCCAACGTCACCCAGACGCCGGAGACGAATGCGGAGCATGCTCAGCTGGTCTTGCTTTTGCTTGCACAAGGCGAGCGGTGCAGAGATCTGCCACCAGACTGGTTTGTGGGATCAGGTCTACTACCATGCCTGCGCGAGGGTGGGCGACCCGAACTGCGCCTTCTACGGTCGACACAGCGACTATCTCGACGGCGCGACCATCTCGCCGAGACATAGCAAGATGTAGGGGAAATATGCGAGATCCTTGACGGCACCTGCGCGCCTAGCGGCAGCGCGACCGCGAGCTATGCAGGTCGTCTCGCCCCGCCGTGAACAGGCGACCTCGAACGGTTGCAGGGCGTGCGGATCTACACGCTGTTAGGCTACTTGAACCACGTGCCGCGAAGTAGCGGAGATGCAGCCGCGAGATGTATCCGCACCCCCTTTTGGGTTGACGAGCGCTGTGTGTACTCTTGGTGGACACGCGCAACGCGTGCGTGGCGAGGCGCGGTCTGTGTATGGCGGAGACTGTCAACAGGTGCCGCGTGGAGGCGCGACCGCGTTCCCCAACCTCCCCTCCGGTCCCGTTAACATCCAGCCGCAACGCGGCAGCCCCTGTCGTCGTGCCGGCGGCCGTCCTCTGTGTGGCGACTCTCCACACCGCTAAATGAGAGCAGGTAAGGCCGTCCTCTGGCCGTCGGTGCTGGCCGACGCGCCGCACAGCGAGGTGGTCGTGCACGGGAGCTGCCTACCCCTCGAGAGGGACGATTGGGTGCCACACCTTGTTCCCATGAACAGGACGAGCGCACTGACCACGAGGCGCTGCCCGTCACAAAGGGCGAGAAGTTCGTGGCCAATTTCTGGATCCACCAGTGCGCCTGTCGGATGTCGCACTCTCCAAAGGGGGCTGTGGATAGTTAGACGCTTGCGCCCTGCTGCAAAATAGGTACGACTTCAAGTCGCCGTTCGCCAAGGGCTGCCAGCGGTGACGCTCGACCTCAACGATGGGGTACTCCCTCCGAGTCCGAGTAAACTAGGGCTGCACAAAGTCAGGTCGAGCGCGGCATCATCCCGCTGCAGGGCGTGCAAGTGCTCGACTCGGACGCCTTCTCAAGACGGCTACAGTGGCACACTGTGGCGCCACTGGGAGACCCTCTTCATGCATTGCTCGTACCGCGTATAATGCATACTTTGATTGATCAAATTGTCATTCACGGGGAAGAACATAGAACAAGATGACATCCGCATGCATGTGCACACACACCTCAGACCCGCCTCACGTCACCCCTCCAAAAGCAATGATCCAAAATATAAAAGCCTGCATGATTGTGCACCCCATCCAACACGCAACAGCACCGTGCTACTCTGTGGAGCGATTCTAAGATCAGGCCTGCCACTGGGCGAAAATCGGCCGTCCCTCAGTGCTTCCAGCCTGCCCGCTTCAGTTTCTCAATTGGCTCGAATTTTGCTTGTAGAAAAAAGAATAGCGCCGATCGCGGGCCGCCGGAGCGGGCATTTCGAAGTGGTCAGCGGGCATTTCGAAGTGGTGCGGCGGCAGGCTGCCACCGCTGCCCGGGCGCCCCGAGCGGCGGCGGAGGGCCGCCCAGGCCACCACCAGTGCCCCTCCCACCGGCAGCGCGGCGGCAGCGGCGCCGACCGCCCCTCCATCAGCGGTGGCGCGACGGCTGTCGTCGGGGCGCCGGCAGGTGCCGCGCGCAGAGGGTGCCACCGGACCGGCCGACGCGCGCCCGGCGGAGCCTTCGTCGTGCATGGCGGGCCGAGCACCCCCGCGTCGCTTCTCGGCGCATTGGAGAGCAGAGGAAGCTGCTGGCGTCGCCGCTGGGATCGGCGGCGGCGCCAGCAGCGTTCTCGGATCTGAAGCCGACTTTGAGCGCCGATCGATCGATCTGAGGGCTGGCCGATGGGTGGCGCTGGGACATCGCCGCCGCCGCGGAGGCCGGCGGCGACCAGAGGAGCGGTTGGGGCGCGTGGCGCATATGTTACCTGCCAAGTGAGCATTCAAGTGTGCTTCGAGATTTATTCGAGATTTGTAACTTAGATTTTCGTTTCCAGCGGGGAGGTGGCAGACCTGATCTTAGAATCGCTCTGTGCTTCGTCGGCGCTCACCAACTCGACGCCGCCCTCTTGACTTCGGGCGGCAGGACGGTCCCCGCCGCCCTGTCGGCCTCCTCCCGCTGCTCGCGCTCGTCGCGCTGCCGCTCCTGGTGCGCCTTACTTGCCGTTTGCCGCGTTTTGCCGTTCCATGGGTTCCGATTCGACTCCGATTCACGTTTCAGTTCCGAGTGAACTGACCAGAGTTCCCCGATCCCCCTCCCTGACGAAATTCTTGCCATCTCCTTTCTACATACATCGTAATATCGACTCTAGCCTCACCACACCAGAGTATCGCGCTGCGCGCACGCTGCCCCGCCGTCTCTGCTCGGCGCTCGCAGGCCGGTGGCATCCCTCGCCCCTTCGCCCGCCGCCTCCGCGTACTCGAGCCGCCGCCGTCGCAGCTCGCGGCGGAGGTTGAGGTTGCCCAGCTGGCCGCAAGCGGCCATCTTGTCCGCGCCCTTGGTCCACCGGATCTTGACGAAGAGCCGCGCTGCGACCAGCTCCGCCTTGAAGGCCTTGCACGCGTCTGCGGAGGGCGCTGAGTAGCGCGGCGTGCCGCTCTGCGCGTTGTACGGCAGCAAGTTGACATGCAGCCGGGAGGCGGGGCCGACGGCCGCGAGGAAGGAGGCGAGCTCCTTGGCGTGCGCCTAGAGGACGGCGCAGGGAAGGGTCAGGCGAGGGTCCTGTGGAAAGGGGGGAGGGGGGGAGGCCGAGTCGCGCCGGATGGTCGTTGACCCCCGCGAGCAGCACCTGCGGCGTCGAGAGGACGCAGTGGAGGCGGGGAGGCGGTGGCAGGAGGTTCCCTCTTCCGCGGCGGAGGCACGCACGTACTGTACCGTCACCCGCCGCCGCGTCGCCGCGATGCAGTGCCTCATCGCCTCGGCGAGCAGCGCGAGAGGGACGCGGCGGTTGATCGGCATGAGCCTGCAGCGCGGGGTGCGTCCGCTCCTCGAGCGGGGACGCAAGTGGATCGCAGCTTCACGCGGGCAGCCTCGAGCGCAGCTTGGGTGGCGGGTGTGTGTGTTGCATTCTGCAAGGGCTCGCGCCTCGAGCGGAGGGCGTCGTTTGGCGCGTGCAGCGAAAAGGCAAGCCGGACCGAGGGCAACGCCTGCAGCAGCGTGTGGACGTGCTCCGCTTCGCCGGACGTCGAGACAGTCACGTGCGACACCGGCACGGCGAGCCCTGCGGCGGGGTGGGATGTCAAGGCGGATGCCAAGCAAGGCGGCGAGCCCCTGGCAGGGAGAGAGGGGGAGAGTGCACCCGCGGGGTCGACCAGCACGCGGATCGCCTGTGATTAAGCAGCGAAGGGATGGGAGAGAGGGTTCGTCATGACCGGAGGCGGCACGCATGCAATCGCCTGGACGACAGCGTCCACGTTGTCGAGCGGCTCGCCTGATCACGGCACACGGCGTGAGGAGCAGCTCGTGCGAAGAGAGAAGGGGTCGAGAGGCTTCGAACCCATGCCCATGAAGATCACGTTGGCCACGTGCAGCCCCAACACGTGCGCCGCAAGCGCGACCTGCTCACAGACCATCAACCATAAGGGAGGGCGGCTCCTCACGGGCCGCAGCAGCCGCACCACCCGCCTGCGCCACGATCTCAGCCGCGGACAGGTTGCGCAGCAGCCCCATCCGCCCCGTCTCGCAGAAGGAGCACCCCATCCGGCACCCAACCTGCGACGAGACACAGAGCGACCACGACCTCCCTCCCGGCGCCGGCATCGCCACCATCTCAACCTCCTCGCCGCCGCCGCAGCACAGCACGTACTTCTCCGTCTCGCCGTCCGCCGGCGGCGCTGGCGGCGTTCCGCCGCCGCAAGCAAACGAGAGCGGCGCCGTCGGGTCGCACAGGCCGTGCAGCGCCGCGCCCAGCTCGCCCGCCGCGCGCAGCTCCGGCAGCGAGGCGACCGCCCGCTCGAGGCTGCCCGCCGAGCAGTAGAAGGCGCGGTAGAGGGCGCGGGCGAGCCGCTCGCCGCGGCCGAGCCGGGAGCGCGCCGCGGCGGCGAAGGAGGCCTGCGTGTGCCGCAGGAGGCGCTCCGGCGGGGCGCCGTCCGCCGGTGGGAGTGGCTGAGGCGGCGGCGGAGGCGGCGGCGGCGGAGGCGGCGGCGATGGCGACTCTTGCGGCGGCGCTGGAGCCGGCTGCTTTGGCGGCGGCTGCTCTGGCGGCAGCAGCCATGGGAGGTGGCGTGCGAGTATCGCGAAGAGGGCACAGACAAATCGATAGAGCTGGCCGGCCGCGTGCTCGGCGTGCATGGATTGCTGTTGCGGCCGCCGAGCAGCGCTCATGAACGTGAGCAGCGACTGGCTGCCTGCGCAGGCAGCTGGGCAGGCTTCCAATAAATAAAGGCCTTGGAATCAGTCCTTTAGGTGTGTTGTCCGGTATGACTTTCTGGCCCGCCGCGTGGAGCCCGTCGCAGCACATCGCCGCACCACCTTGGACCAGACAGGGCCGAGATGACGGCCTGCGGCCAGGCTAGCGCGAGGACCGTCTCTGTGCGAGCGCGTCGCCGTCAGCAGGAGGAAGGAACGCCTCGCCAACCGGCCTCTCGCTGTGTCTCCGCCGCCGCAACTCCGCCGCGGTCCGTCTGTTGGGTGGTTTGGGCAGCTGAGTACGAACTGCGGGCTTCTCCTTCTTGCTGTATTCCTCGGTTGCCTGCCATCCGTCGGCGGCACGGCAACCGTGCTAAAAATCTCTGTCTTTCATGGAGAAGAAGAGAATAAAATATCTCTGCATAACCGGTGCAGGTATTGCGCCCCCGGGGCGCCTGCTTGTTGATGTTCTCGGCGTCGCCCGCCACCGCCGCCATCGAGATCTGCTGCGTGTGGAAGGAGCACACGGGAATCTGACGCGCTTACCGTCTGGGCGAGCATCCAAGCTGCGGCGCGCGCCGGGCAGTCTGGTACACACATGCTCGCTCGCAACGCTACGAGCACTGTCGACGAGGCTCCTTTCGATCCGGACAGCCTCACAGTCGAGCAGGCGTATCGCGCCCTCGGTCTTCAGCAGAGCGCTCGCCGTGCGCAGATCCGTCGTGCGTACCTCAAGCTTGCGCTCAAACGACACCCCGATCGGCGGGGCGCGTCCGAGGGCGGCGATGCGTTCCGGCGGCTGAAGGCTGCGTACGATCGCCTCTTGGCACACTGCCAGCTCGAAGAGGAGCTCGAGGAGCTGGGCGTTGAGCTCGAGGCGAGCGAGCGTGAGCTTGCGGAGCTGGAGACGCGGCGCTCAGACCGCGAGCTGCGCGAGAGAGCCATCGCCGAGGCCCGCGAGCTGCACGCGCGCCGACTGGCCGAGGCTAAGGCGGGTCATGCCAGGAATCAGGAGGACGAGGCGCGCCTGCGCCTGGCGAGGCAAGCGGACGAGGAGCAGTGGTTGGCAGGCGCGTCACTCTCGTTCCAACAGTTCTGGAACGCGCGAGGACTCTATCCGAGCGGCTACGAACTGCACGTGCACCGCGCGTTTACGGTTCGAGATTACATGGCCAAGTTTGGGCCACCACCGGCAGTAGAGTTGCGATGGCGGGACCGAACACAGCTCTGCGAGTTCAGCCCCGAAAGCCGGCCCAACCCCTGGGGCTGGGCCACCGTTCCTGTCTGGAAGAGCGCGGACAAGAAGAGCGTCGTCATTGAACCGCGGCCTGGACCATGGAACGAGGTATGCTGGGTTTTGATGGAGCAAAAGTACAGCCCTATCCGCGGCGAATGGGTCGTGCTATTCTACTGGTTGCGCGGCAGTCCATTTCCGTTCAACACGTCAGAGGCTGCTGGAAAGGAGTACACCTGGGCCTCGTGGGCCGACACGCCCGCCGGCCGGGCTATCGGACTAGCAAGCTGGCCTGTGACCGCGAGCACGCTTCATTGGAAGCAGCAGCGAGCGGTGGAGGAGCGGGCGGCACGCGCGGCGGAGCGCGCGGCACGCGACGAGGAGCGGGCGTTGGAAGCCGAGAAACAGAAGGCTAAGCCGGAGGAGGAGCGCCGCGAGGCGCGGCGCAGGGAGTTGCTTGAGAAGAAAGAGCGAGTGAAGAGGGAGAGGGAGGAGGCGCAGAAGGAGCAGAAGATGGCAGAGGCCAGGCAGCTCGAGTACCAGGACGCCGAATGGCGGGCGTGGCTGCAAGCTCTGGCCAAGGAGAGGTCGGAGCGGCTGGGGAAGCTCAAGGGGGAGAAGGAGAGGCAGCTTGAGGAGCGGCTCGAGGAGCAGAGGAGCAAGGCGGAGGACCTCAAAAAGTCGAAGCAGGAGCGCGCTGCGAAGGAGCAGCAGCGGTCGCTCGTGGCGGCGCAGCGGCAGCGCGAGAGGCGGGGCCGGGAGGCGGCTCCACCGCCGCAGCGCGCGCCGAGGCGTGAGGAGGCGCCGCCCGACGCCGCGGGGGGCGGGACGAGCGGCGCCGTCAAGGTCGAGGCGGCAGCGCCAGCGGAGGTAGCGCCAACGGAGGCGGCCCCAGCGGAGGCGGCCACTGGCGAGGCGGCCGGTCCGAGCGGGCTCGAGGGGGGCGGGCAGGGCGAGGCGGCTCCCGCTGTCAAGCTTGAGGTGTCTGCGCCGCCACCGCCTCCCCCGCCTCCGCCGCCGGCGGCGGCGGTGCTCGACAAGGGCACGCGGCTTGAGGTGTTCTGGGAGGAGGACGGCCAGTGGTATCCTGGCCAGATGGCGACGGGCCGGAAGAGCCAGTGGGGTCGCTTTCTTGTGCACTACGACGACGGCCAGCGCAAGTGGGAGCGACTCGACGAGATGACGTGGCGGCCGCTTGCCGATGGCGAGTGCGCCGTGAAGCCCGAGAGCGACAGCGCGGTCGCCATCCTCCCGCAGCACCCGGCGCCAGTCACGCGCAGCATGCATCACGACGTCAAGGTGCGCCGCGCCGTGCCATAGCGTGGATGGCGTCGCTTGCTCACGCTTGTCCCGTCCCCTGCTCGCAGCTCGCCGAGGAAGACTACGTCGCGGGCGAGATCCGGTGCCCCGGCTGCAACATGGGCGTCAAGATGGCGGACAGCTGCAGCGTCGTCACGTGCCGGTCGAGCCGGCACACGAGCGGCTACTTCTACTTCTGCGCGCACTGCAGGGCCGAGTGCCCCGACGGGGAGTCTTTCTGCCGCGACTGCCCGCACCGCAACGACAGAGAGACCCGCAGCCGGAGGGACAAGCGCCGTCGCGAGGAGCTTACCAAAAACTCAGCAGAGAACCCTTTCACGCTGGAATGAGTACAACAGTTTGTACCGACGTTTCTTTTCTTCTTCGCCAGAGCCGAGAGAACGATGTGTGACGCCTCCCGCCTGTGTGGCGGAGGTCTGTACTGTAGAGCCGTACGCGCACGACAACTCTGTATGAGGCTCGAAAGAGAGCGGGAGGTCCCCGTCCCCGTCCCCCAGGCCGTCCCGTTTTGATCTCTCGGTCAGTGGGGGGCCGAGCAGCCTCGGGGTGGCGGGCGGGCGGGCGTGTTGAAAAACAGAAAACCGCAGAAAACAAAGAGGGGGCCCGGGCGGGCCCGGCCCCCCACTGGGTCTGGGAGTAGAAAATACGCCCAAGGGGGCCAAGGAGGCAAGGAGGCGGCGCGGGGAAGCAGCATCAGGTGAGAGCAGGAAGGATGGCGCTTAGGGTCGGCTTTGAACACGGGTTTCCAGGTTTTAGATCAGTATTGTGTGTCGGCACACATCCCCACATTCGACCCCACATGAGGTCAGCGGCGCGCAGTGCCTCTCTCGCAGAGGCTGATTTTGGCTGTTTTCGAGCTTGTTTTTGTTATCAGTCTAGGGGGCCCGACCCCCTCAGAGGCGGCGGGCGGGCGCCCACTGACCGAGAGATCAAAACGGGAGACGGTCCGACGCGTGAGCTGAGAGGGGGATGTACATTAATATTAGTGGTGTTACAGTTAAAAAATGTGCAACGCGCGCGTCGACTCACGTCATATGCACACCATCGCCACGCGCGCATATCTGATCCCATGCCCACACACTTGCGCGCTACTACTTCACAGCCGCCACATCATGCCAACCGCGCCTCTCTCAGTACGACGCGGCAGTTAGCCGCAAGGGCGAGCGCGGCGTCACTCTCTCGCGCCAACCCGGGAGCAGCCCTACCCTCCCATCTAGACCGGCCACAAAGGCGGGGAGAGAGGGCCCCCCACCTGGCGCCTCACGCCGCCGCCGCCGAGGCTCCGCGCGGTGTGGACGGCGTCGGCACCAGCTCGGACTGGTCGCTCGCGCTCTTGTCCTTGGTTGTGAGGGAGAGCCGCTTCGCGGGCGCGACGGGCGCGGCCGCCACCCGCTGCGAGCCGCTGGTGACTGGCTTGTTGTCCAGCCACTCGCCCTTGAACATGACCTCTCCGGCGGGCGAGGTGTACTGGCCCTGCCCGTGGCGCTTGCCCTCGAAGAACGTGCCCGTGTAGAAGCCGCCGTCGGGCTGGTAGAAGGTGCCCTCGCCGTGCTCCTTGTTGTACTTCCACTCGCCGTCGTAGACCACGTTGCCCTCCTGGCCCGTGTACACGCCGCGGCCGTGCTTCTTGCCCGCCTCCCACGTACCCACGTAGTGGCCGCCGTCCTTGTACGTCCACGTGCCCTGCCCGTGCCGCACGCCCCTGCAGTAGCCGCCCTTGTAGCTCGAGCCGTCGGCGAAGGTGTACGTGCCCTCGCCGTGCATGATGTCGTCGGCCCACTCGCCCTCGTACCGCTCGCCGGCCGCCCACTGGAACACGCCCTTGCCCTCCTTGACGCCCCACGCCCACCGGCCCTCGTACGAGTTGCCGTCCGCATAGTGGTACGTCCCTTTTCCGTGCGGGTTATCGTCCTTCCAGCCGCCCTCGTACCGGTCGCCCGACTCCCACGACAGCACGACGCGGTCCTTGAGGTCCTGCACCTCGCATGCCAGCTCGTTGAGCTCTGCGCGCATCTTGGCCACCTTGCCGCCGGCCAGCTGCTCGGGCGGCAGCGCGGCGAGCGCCGCCTTGGAGCTCTCCCACTGCGCGTGCAGCTTGTCGAGCGCAGCCTCCGCGCCCGCCACGTCCTTGTTGGCGAGACACACGCGCACGGCCGCGACGCCCGACGCGTGCTTGACGGCGACCAGGAAGAGCTTCCGCGCGGCAAGCCCGCGCGCGAGCCGCTGGCAGGCGACGGCGGCGCGGCCGGTGACGGAGCGGCGCGGCACCTCGAGCGCGTTGAGCACCTCGGCGCGCAGCCAGACCTTGGTCGCGCCGACCTGCGCGAGGAGCGACTCGAGCCACGGCTCCTTGGGCGCGGAGTCGCCGGCGAGCTTCTGCGCGTACTCGAGGATGCCGGCGCAGCACTGCCGCGGGTCGGACTGCGCCATCGCGAGCAGCTCGGGCTTGTCGAAGGCGACGCAGCGGTAGCGGCCGATGAAGCTGGCGTGCGTGTACGAGATCGGGTAGCCCGCGCGCTGGATCTCGACGACGGCGGCGACGCCCGTGTACCGCAGCTGGCGCGAGACGACCTGCCCGTTGAAGTGGTCGGGCCGCTGCTCCATGTTCGGCTTGATGCAGCGGATGAAGTGCTGCGTGGTCGCCGCCATCGTCTGGGAGAGCGCGCGCAGCGAGGAGCGGTACGACGCGCCGACGGTGGCTCGCTTGGTCTCGTCCGCCGCGGCGCGCTCCGCGAAGAGCGACGCGAGCAGCGGGCGCGACGAGCCGGCCAGCAGCTTCGGGAGGTCGGGGTGGAGCGTGCCGCGGTTCTTCTCGAGCCACCGGCTCGCCGTGTACTGCACCTCGCCCGCGTAGTGGTGCACGATGAACTGGAGCGCGTCGTACTTGGTGACGACGCCCGGCTTGCCCCCGTGGAGGGCGGCCCCCTTGCCGCGGCGCGGCTTGCAGTAGAGCTCGTTGGAGGCGAAGGCGGTGTGCATCTTGGAGACGTACCCCTCGTCGCTGCCCTTGGGGACGGCGCACTCCTCGTCGAGCAGCGCGAGGACGCCGCCCTTGGAGTTGTCGAGCAGCTCGATCTGGCCGGCGTTGTCGGGGAAGGAGATGTGCGCGCAGTGCACGCCCTCCCGCTTCCACTCCTCCTGCTGCCGCTTGATCAGCGAGTCGGTGAACTGCGCCTGGAGCCGCTCGTTTGTGAAGTTGATGCAGAGCTGCTCAAACGAGTTGAAGGCGAAGTTCTCGAAGCCGAAGATGTCGAGGAAGCCGATCGAGCGCCGATCGGAGGCCGCGATGCTACCGGCGCCGAGCGTCTGGTTGAGCCGCTTGATCACGTGGTCAAAGACGGCCGAGTAGACCGCCCGCGCCACGGCGTCGCGCGTGTCGCCGCACTGCTCGGGAGAGAGGGCGAGCGTGTAGGTCGATCCCTGCCGCGTGAGGCGCTTGGAGAAGACGGACGGGCCGTTGATCTTGAGGACCTTAGTCGTCAGCTTGGCCTCGAGCTCCTTCTGCTTCATGCCGAGCAGGTCCGCCACCACGGAGAGCGCCGCAGCGTCCGCAACCTTGCCCGGGTTGTCCTCCTTGTCCGTGCTCGGGTTGGCCACCTGCTTACACCCGACGCTGTGAAGCGACGCGTTCCACACACCCGCCGCTCGTCGTGCTCGGGCTGGCCGCCTCGGCCGCGTCCGCCTCGGCGAAGCGCACGTTGCCGAGGGCGAGCACGGCGGCGAGCAGCTCGAAGAGGGTTCGCTGCTCCGCCTGCAGTTGACAGGCTCGCCGTGTGAAGAGGCGCAGCTCGCAGCAGCGCAGTGGCGGAGGCGAGGGCGGCGGAGGCGAGGGCGGCGTGCGGGAAGGGGCTCGTCCTTCGGCTCGTCGAGGCTGGTACGCGATAAGCGGCCATATCTCAGCCGCATCTCGGCCTTGCGTCTCGGCTCCATCTCGCCTCGTCGAAGCCGGTGAGCTGCAGCCGCGAGGTCAGCTCCTCCCAGCCGGTGGCGTCGTCGATGCCCGGAGCCTTGGCCTCGCCGTCGCGGAGGTAGGCGTAATCGGCGGGTGAGTCGTACCTGTTCACGGCGGGACGCGTGAAGAGACGCCGCTCGCAGCAACACGGGCTAGGGTGGGCCGGCGGGCTGGGCGCACAGGTAGAGCTGCGAGCGGAGAGGCTCGGGCATGCCGGCGAGCATGTAGTAGAAGATGTGGTAGTTGCGCTCGCCGGAGGGCGCCGAGACGATGCGCGACTGCTCGAGCAGGTACGACTGGATCACTCCGGACGAGATCTTTGCGTCGGCGCCAAAGTGGAGCGAGCACCTGCCCCGAGGCGGGAGGCGCGGGGTTGAGCCGAGAAGTAGATTAGACGCAGCCGGGAGCCGAGATGGAGCCGAGGTGGAGCCGAGATGGAGCCGAGATAAAGTCGAGGTGGAGCCGAGATAAAGTCGAGGTGGGAGGCGAGCTTGTGCGCGGACCGCCGAGTTTGAGCACTGGTTGAGCACGGGTATCGGGCTAAGTCACTCTGGCGGCGCGGCAGAAAGGGGCGAGGAGGGCGCACCACTTGCCGAAGCGAGACGAGTTGTGGTTGTAGACGGTCATCGCGTTGCCAAAGGCCTCGAGGAGGAGCCCGGACTCGAGCGCCGCCTCGGTGGTGGAGCCGGTCGAGCGCGAGATGTTTGCGAGCGCCGCCATGCAGAGCTTGATGGTCTCCGTCTTGCCGGCGCCCGACTCACCAGACACGAGCACCGACTGCGGCGTGCCGTGCTTGCCCTGGACCATCGACGAGTAGGCCCGAGCGACGGATGAGTGGGCGTGTGGCGGGAGGTCGTTCGCGTCCGTGCTTGCCGACGTCTTCTTGGCCATCTCGAGCATCGTCGAAGGCGCGCACGAGTCGACCGGGCCTGCGGACCGCGTGGACGCGTCACCCAACACGTCGCTGGCCGTGGCGCTGCGAGCGGAGTGGGCCCACAGGGATCGAGCGGAGTGGTCGGTGATGCGGAGGGAAGGTTTGCGTGGCGGGCGAGGTTTCGTGAATGCGTCTCGGAGGTGTCTCGCACGGTATGGGTTCATCACGACAAGGACGGGGCCGATGTTGGTGAAGATGCGGTCCTTCTCGAGGCGGAGGCGGAAGGAGTGGAGCATCGCGCCAAAGTTGACGTCGCCGAGACCGACGATGTCCTCGCACGCCGCCAGCGTCGGCTCCGAGTCCGAGACGATGCTGCAGGCTGCCACCTCCGCCTCGGGCCTCTCGACTTCAATGTCGACGCCGGGCGGTGCATCGTCACGACGCAGGCGGACGTGGCCGCTCTGCGGGCCACGGATCACGGTTGCAACCACCCATGCGTCCTCGTCAGAGACGGAAAGCTTGCGAGGGTCGGGAGGCAGCACGCCGCGGGCGCCGTCAGCGGCAAGGATGAAACAAGCGTTTGCGCCAGGCACTAGAAGTGGAGAGCAGGAGCGGCTGCCAATCTTCGGCCTTCCAGTATGGGTGGCGAGCGCGCCAGATCTTGGACCCAACGGCGGCTGCGGACATCGTGGCCGGACGCGAGCACTAGGGTGTCGGCGGCGACTTATTTGTGGGCACTAGACGCGCAAGCCGCTGCGTCCCCATTGTATCACGGTTAAAAAAATCCAGGAAGCAATCCGGACTCCGCTATCCCTCGTTTGGGTTGTCTGTTTCTTTATTTCTTTCTTTAAAATCCCTGTGTGGTGGCGGCGTGCCTTCCTCCCATCCCTCCCTTGGCTGCTGTGTTTTCTTTCTTTTCTTTCGTCTGCCTCGCTGTTTTCTTTCTTTCTTTTCTTCCGGGCCGGGGGGGTCCGGAGCGGCGAGCGCGAGGTGGGTGAGAGTGTATGTGGTGGTGTTCGAGTCTGGTGTGTATTAGCTCCGAGTAGAGAGAGGGGGGGCGCCCCGCCGCTAGGCCTAGACCCTAGTTGGTTTTGCACACGAGTGTTTTTCGAAGCACAAGGAAGTCTGACTGACTAAGGGGGAACCCGAAGAGCGCGGACTAACCCTCGGAGTACGGAGAGACCCGTGTTTGTTTTATGGCCCACTCCCTGCGAACGCGCACCCCCCTAGGGGTCAGGGCTCTATTGCCCGTTAGCCCGATGCCAATCACCCGGCCCGCTGGGTGCGCTTCTTAGCTCCCCGGCCCTGCCGTGGGTGTGCGGTTTTGCGGTTACCAACTGCACTCCTAGTACTCCAAGAAAAACCTGACGAGGGTGCAGGTTGTTGTTGTTGTTGTTGTGTGTGTGTGTGTGTGTGTGTGTGTGTGTGTGTGTGTGTGTGTGTGTGTGTGTGTGTGTGTGTGTGTGTGTGTGTGTGTGTGTGTTGTGTGTGTATGCAGACAGACAGACAGCGAGCGGACAGATACCCCTCAGTCAGTATGCGCGTGGCTATAGAGTATAGTCAAACTCTGAACGAGATGGGATTTAGGGACATGTGTCCCCGCCCTGCACGATCTTGGTGTGAGGGATCTTCAATCCGTCCCCTCACCCCTCGTCACTACCCGAAAACACATTTAGGCTCCACCAGAGAGAAGGTAATACGTCTCAGTGTCAGGGCGCGCTGGTCTATGATTCACAGCCGGCACGAGCCGAGACAGAGAGTTTAGCGCTGCCTCCAATTAGCTTGGTCTTGGTTGCGTGCCCTGGCAGCGTTTGCATGTCTCCTAGTCCTACACTCCTTTCGCTTTCCACAGCGTGTCGACCTTCGTTGCCGTTCGCTGCGAGTCGACCTTAGCCCTGTTTACACTCCAGGTTTTGCTCGCGCATCAAAACGAGTATCACACAAGACACCCGCGGATGGGCCGCCCACACTGGGCCACGACTGCGGGCGTCCAGGTGAGTTGTTCTCGTGTTTGGTGGATGCATATGTCTGTACAAAAATACCGCGTGTGTGGTCGACTCGAACAGAGTAGGTTGGGGCATGGGCAAGATGGGACAGCTCTCGCAACAGCAATGAGCAAAGCATCCATGGGGGTCGTGGGGGTGGGGGAGCCGTGTGTCGAGACAGCCTGCCGACAGAACAGCCGCACTCGACTGGGAGTACAAGGAGCGAGCCCGCAGCTACAGGCCGAACAGCCCTCCCATCCCCCCCGCGTACTGCATCGCTCGCACGTGCGTCGGGTGCGGCACCGCCTCGAACTGCTTCACGACGTAGTCGCAGTTCGAGTCGAATCGCAGCAGCGCGCCCTTGTTGCCCATCTGGTCGCAGTAGTTTGGCGCCGAAAAGACCGTCACCAGCTTCCCCCCCGCCTCGACCTCGTACCCGGCGTCCTTCACCTCGTGCGAGCGGACCACCAGCTTGAGCCCGTTCCGCTCGAGGAAGTTCGCCGTCACGTCGGGGCCAAACGAGAGGCCGACGCCCCGCTTGCTCGGCGCGCGGCCCGGCGCAGGCTGCGGGTCGGACCAGAGCAGCTCCGACATGATGCCCTCGTCGGGCGGCTCGCGTCTGCGGTCGACGGCCCGGATCTCGTCGAGCGTCACGTCGTCGCGCGAGAAGAGTCCGCCGTGCACGACGAGCACCTCCTCCCCCAGGCAGTAGGCGAGCGGGAGCACGTGGAAGACCTCGGTGAAGAGGTTGAACATCTGCGCCGAGTACTTGTGCTTGACCTCGCCCTCGAAGCCGTACACCTTGTTCATGTTGAGCGTCTCGTGGTTCCCGCGCGTCAGGTGCAGGTGCTTCGGGTAGAGCGCCTGCACACAAGGGCTCCGAGAAGGCGTCGGCGGGAGAACCGTCCGCGCCCTGGCGCAGCTGCCTTCGGGGGGGGGGGGGGGGAGGGGGCCTTGAAGGTGAAGAGAAGCACCACCACCTCCACCGAGAAGGAGCCGCGGTCCACAAAGTCGCCGTTGAAGAGGTACGGGTTCTCCTCCGACGGGTACCTGGAGAAGAGACGAGGTCCGGCTCAGCATGCTCGCAGCTGCGCCTCGGCTGTCTCTCGCCCGCAGCTCTCTCGGCGCCCGTGCGTCTCAAAGATGTTGAGCAGGTCGTAGAACTGGCCGTGCGTGTCGCCGCACACATTGATGTGCGACCCCTCCGGGATCGGCACGTCCACCAGCGAGGGAAGCTCCTCGAGCACCTGCGGGGGGCGGGCAGAGTCGAGTGCAGCCAGCTGGTCACAGGCGAGGAGAAAAGGCGGCAGGGTCGTCGAGCGCCTCCTTCAGCTTGAGCAGCACCTCGAACACGTACTTGTGATGCAGCTTCTCGCACCGCTTCAGCCACTGCGCAACCTCCAGCGCCTGCTCGTGCGTCAGCGGCCACTCGAGCCGCGGGCCTGTGCGCCGGCGGCAGGGCGACGAGGTCACTCCGGCGAATTCTCGGCCGAACCTCGGTCGCCTCTCGGAGGTCACATCTCGTCCGCCTCTCGGCCGCCTCTCGCGCCTGCGTACGAGTCGTCCACGGAGATGTTCTCCAGCTGAATCTGCTCCGCCACCGACACCTGTGGGGCGAGAGGGCGAGGAGGGGGTCGGGTCCCTGCAGCAGCTCTCCTCCTTGAGAGCCTCCCGAGCCTCGCTAACCCTAACCCTAGACCTCGCGCCTCATCTCGGCTTCATCTCGGCTAGAGCTATGGGATGGATCTCGGCCAGATCTCGGCTGAGTCTAGGGGCGCCTGGGCCGGCTCGTCGGCGTGGATAGCGCGCTCAAAGGCGGCGCGCTTCACCTGGAGGAGAGGAGAGGGGGCACGCTGCTGGCTGCTACCGCGGCGAGGGGAAGAGGGTTGGGCACCGCGCTGCCCCCACCTGACGCCAGCCACGCCCACCACTCGCGCCACAGGCGCTAGCGCCGCCACCGCTCACACTGCCAACGCTGCCACACACGACACCGCCACCGACACCGCTTGCGCTGCCGCCACCACCACCACCACCACCACCACCGCCGCCACCACTAGAGCCGCCGCCGCTAGCTCCGCCGCCGCTAGCGCCGCCTCGGGCGCGCGCCTCCTTCTCGCACGCCTAGATCTCGGCCCCATCTCGGCTGCATCTCTGCTGCATCTCTGCCGCGCGCCTCCTTCTCGCACGCCTTGAACTTCTCCAGCGCGTCGCGGTCGTTAGGCTTGAGCTGCCGCACCGCCTTGAAGTCTTTGAGCGCCTCCTTGCACTTGCCTAGCGCCATCAGCGCGGAGCCGCGCCGGTAGTACGCCTGCTCAGTCCACCAGCCGCCGGTCACAGCTCACTCACCCGCCAGCGCGGGAGGGCGGCCGCTGCTCTTCGCCTTGACGAAGGTGCGGTCGAGCTCGAGGGCGACGGTCGCGTCGGCGATGGCGAGCCCGTGGTTCTCGAGCTTGAGGTGGCAAAAGGCGCGGTTGGTGTAGTAGGCGGGCACCTGAGGGAGGGGGGCGGGACCTCGCGTCTCGCGCCACGCCAAGGAGAGAGGGAGGACAGCCAGCCTCGGGCGATAGAGCTCGGTGGGGCCTGGAGCCGCCTCAGCTGCCACCGACTCTGGATCGAGTCTGGATCTGGATACGAGTCATGGTGCGGCGGGCCGGCGCCTCGGAGGAGAGCTCGATGGCATCGTTGTACTTTTCGACTGCCTCGTGGTAGCGGCACGCCTGCAGGGAGGCCCCGAGAAGGTGAGGGGAGAGGCTCCTGCACCCTCCCACCGCCTGCTGCAGCCAAGCCGGCGGCCTGGAAGAGCTTGTTGCCTTCCGTCTTGAGCGCCTCGGCCGCACTCGGCTCGCTCTCCGCCATCGGCGCCAGCCCCGTGAAGATACGCCGGCACGGAGGCGGCGGCGGCGGTGTCCGGCTGCAGCAGTGAGAGGGTGGGCAGTGAGAGTGAGGAGGTGAGCGACCCGAACGGCTGCGAGGATGGAACGGGCGGTCGCGCGGAGGAGTGAGGGGCGGCGTCGCTGCAGCGCGGCCGGTGGCAACTCTCGCCGCGGCGCTGTGCTCAGTGTACGAATACAAACGAGTCTCCGCTCAGTGGCGAAAGCCTCGGTCTCGCGGTTTCATCACTGCACAAAAGGCACTTGGTCGGCGTGCAGATCTCTCCCTCAGGGGCAGCGACCGCGGCAGTGACCGCGGCGGCGGCGCTGTCAGCCGTCCCAGCCGGCTGAGACGGCGCGGCGCAGAGGACTCTCGGGAAGGGGAGTGCGCGCCACCTTTGCCACGAAGACTGCAGCGCCTCGGGCCCTAACGTACTGACAAAAGAAATGAATAAATTGGGGTGCGCTTCTTAGTTGCGCCGAAAGGCGAAAGAAGCCGCGAGAACAAGGGACCGGCAGGCGGCGGCGTCGCAGGACGAGACAGAAGAGAACGACGCGACAGAGGAGGAAATGACAAGGGAGAGAACGACGAGAGTGGGACGACCGCGAGGTGGCATGAAGGCTGCAGCGAGAAGCGGCGAGAGACTGCGAAGAGAGATAGGAAGAGGCAGACTCCCTAGGGTGGGCGACGGCTAGCGCATCACACACCTCTCCTTAAAATCCCTGTGTGGTGGCGGCGTGCCGTCCTCCCATCCCTCCCTTGGGTTGTCTGTTTTCTTTCTTTCTTTCTAGCTCCCCGGCCCTGGATGTGAGGCTAATGACTGCACTCCAAGTGCTCCAAGAGTCTGCTTTCGTGTTTTCCGTCTTTTGCAATTTTTTGTTTTCTTCTTTCTTTTTGCCTGGGCGCTGGGGCTGGGCTGACGCGTGGGCGCAGGTGGGCGGCGGCGATGTCAATGAAGATTCAAACTGCGACCTGCCCTCACGCTCTCATCACACACTGCGGCGATGCGCGGGCTGCTAATCAGGCGCCCTCGGCGGCGAGCAGGTCCGTGATCTGCCTCATGTTGCCGGTGCGGAGCAGCCAGTCCTTGAACCGCGACTGCAGCAGGTTGGTCACCTCCCCGCGGACCCCCTCGGACGGCTGCAGCGCCGCCAGCTGGTGCGAGAACGCGTCCATCTCCCGGACGCACGACTCGAGCGCCGACGCGTACTCGGCCGGCAGCTCGACCACCGGAGGCGCCTATCTCAGTCTCCGCCCGGCCCTCTCGGCCTCTCTCTCGTCCAATCTCGTCCCATCTCGGCGCGGCGGGAGGGAGCGCCTCCTCCTCCGCCGGAGGAATGTCGTGCGGCACGTGGAACGGAAGGTACGCGGACGGCGGCAGCAGCGTGAACGGGGCGTCGTCTGCATCGCCGCCCGCCGCAGCCCCCGCCGCGCCTCCCACGCCTCCCGCGCCTCCTCCTCCTCCTCCGCCTCCGCGGCCCGCGTCGGCGCGTGCGCAGAGGACGGGCGTGGCCCAGAAGTTGTGCTGCAGGGCGGGCGAGAGGCGGGCGGCGGCCAGGTGCTGCGGCAGCGAGGTGTAGACGGCGCCGAACGGGGCGAGGGACAGGCGCCGGTTCTCCCCCCAGAGCAGCGGCCGCGAGCCGACGCACAGCTGGAGGCAGCACTCGGCGAGGCCTGCTCACGGCTCGAGGCGTGAGGGGCGCGTCCTCATGCCGTGCCGGGCGGCGCGCTTCGAGCGCGGCCGTGGGCGCGGACGGCGGCCGCCGCTGCCACCAGCGTCACCCGCTCGCAGAGCCGCGCCGAGACGACGCGACTCACGCCGCCGAGGAGGATGGAGGAGTGCGAGTTGCCGAGGAGCTCGACCTGCCTCGCGGGTGATCTCGGGGTGATCTCGGGGTGATCTCGGGGTGATCTCGGGGTGATCTCGGGGTGATCTCGGGGTGATCTCGGGGTGATCTCGGCGGGCAATCCCGCCGTTCGGACGGGCGCACAGCAGTAGATCTGGCAGTGGTGGCAGTCGATGATCTGCAGCGCGACGCCCAACGCGCACTCGTCGCCTGGAGGGGGAGGAGGGAGAGGCGATTGCCTGAGGCCTGCACCGCGCTGGTGGCCAGGTCTCGGCTGCACCTCGGCTGCGTCTCGGCTGCACCTCGGCTGCATCTCGGCTGCATCTCGGCTGCATCTCGGCTGCACCTCGGCTGCACCTCGGCTGCATCTCGGCTGCATCTCGGCTGCACCTCGGCTGCATCTCGGCTGCATCTCCGGAGCACCTCCCCGTAGCACAAGCGTGCGCCGCCGCACGCCCAGCAGCCGCACCACCTCCGCCGCCCCCTCCACCCCGCCGGCCACTCGCTCCACCGTACCCCCGCCCCCTCGCACATCCTCCGCCGGCGTCACAATCGACAGGAACGCGCCGGCGACCCCTCCCCCGCCACCACCGCTGCCGCCACCACCGCTGCCGCCACCACCGCCACCGCCGCCTCCTCCGCCCCCGCCGCCTCCTCCTCCGCCTCCGCCCCCTCTCGGAGTGAGGTCGAGGTAGAGCGAGCTTGGAGGCGGGAGCGGCTCGGGCGGCGGCGGCGGCGCGGCGTCGGACGAGGCGTTGGCGATGGCGGCGGCGAGCGCGGCCGTGAGGTCCGCCACGGGGGCGCGTGGGTGGGGTGCCGCCAGCACGGGGGTGCCCCTCTGCGCGGACTCGGGCGAGGGGCCCCAGAGGCCGAGGGCGGCGGCGAGGGAGGCGGGCGGGGCAGGGGCGGGGCCGGGGGCGGGGCAGGCGCGGGGGCGGAGGAGGAGGAGCAGCGAGTCGACCTGTGACGATGACTCTGACTCACATTATAATTAACTATAATTATTGAGGAGGAGCAGCGAGTCGACCTGCGCCGCCGAGAGCGACTGTGCGCCTCGGCCAGCGAGCAGCAGCAGCGGCCGCAGCGAGGCGGCTACGAGCCTCCGCCGCTCCTCCGCCATCTGCCGCTCGGGGTGCCTGGTGGCGGGGGGGGGAGGGGGCTGGGCACCTCGGGTCCTCACGCCCCGCCCGCCACCTGCAGGCTGCGGCTGCCCGCGCGGCGCGCACGGGTGCTGCAGCTGGCCCAGCCGCGCGCCGACGGCGAGCGTGCGCGGCGACGGCGGCGCGCCTCCGGGAGAGCGGGCCGGCGCATCGAAGGAGCGGGGAGAGGAGAGGGCCGAGGAGTCGGTCGGGATGGGGTAGCCGACCGGCGAGGAGGGAGGCTCCTACTCAAGTCGGCGGCTCGACCTGAGGCGACTCGTCAGGCGTGCGGGAGAGGGGTGCGGGAGAGGGGTGCGGGAGAGGGGTGCGGGAGAGGGGTGCGGGAGAGGGGTGCGGGAGAGGGGTGCGGGAGAGGGGTGCGGGAGAGGGGTGCGGGAGAGGGGTGCGGGAGAGGGGTGCGGGAGGAGGGGTGCGGGAGAGGGGTGCGGGAGAGGGGTGCGGGAGAGGGGTGCGGGAGAGGGGTGCGGGAGAGGGGTGCGGGAGAGGGGTGCGGGAGAGGGGCTCCTCCGGGAAGAGGAGCGTCGGGTGCGCCTCGTCTCTGCGGCAGGGGAAGCGGGGAGGAGGCGGTGAGGCTTCTCCCGAGAGTGTCGGAACTGCCTCGTCCCGTGTCTCGCCGTGTCCTCGCCCGTGTCTCGGAAGTGTCCGGCTCTTCACCTGCCCGAGAGGGATCGGCTAGCGACGGCGGAGGCGGTGGAGAGCTGGCTTTGCGCCTGGCGGCAGTGGTGTTCGGCGTTCAGGGTGAGGGTAGGGCTGAGGGCCAGGGCCAGATCGGGCACAGGGCCAGAGCAGGGTCAGCATCATGGCAGGGCGAGGGCCAGGTCAAGGTCGGAGTCGGGGCCAGAGGCGGTGAAAAGTTGCCCTGGCGCCTGCTGGACCCAGAGGAGGAGGAGGAGCGTCGCGAGCGGTACGCGCTGCTCCCCTTGTGCCGTCTGATCGTCGCCGCCGCCCAGAACGGCCGCCAGCTGCAAGCACGCCGTCGCCTGCGCAGAGACAGGCAAGCGGCGGGTGTGCAAAGTGTGGCCGAGTCTCCGATGGCTCTCCACTGGGGAACCGCGTCTCCGAGCGTATGTCGTCGCTCGACAGCCAGTGCACTCGCTACCCGTCAGTACCGACCATGCAGGCAAGAGAGCGCGCCTGATCACTGGTGAGTCCGAGCGCCGCAGAGAGCTGCGACCACTCGCCCGCGCAGAGCGCATCGGGCAGGCCGGCGGCGGAAGGCAGGAGGGCGAGGAGCGCCTCCTCGGACACCGCGCCCAACGGAGGTAATCCGTGGTCCCAGACCTCGCTCGAGAGGTCTATGACCAGCGTCGCCATCATGGCGGCCGTGTCGCTCGCAACCCCGATCAAAAGAAAATTTTTCCGTGCTGCGCGCCAGCACCCGAGGGTTTTACCAAGCTGCCAACCCTATTCACCCACTCCGGGCCCTGGGTTGGTTGGGTGGTCCCCCACTCTGCGCACTCCAGGCCTCCAGATGTTGGTTGGTTGGTCCCGCACTTCGCGCACTCGCGTAACGGTCGGCCACGCCGTAACGGTCGTAACGGCTCCTTCCCCTGGCACCCCAGCGCGTCTAACAGGCCACTGTGACCCTCGTGACGCAATTTCAGGATGGACAGTGGTGAGAAGATGGATCTGGGAGCCTGAAGAGGCGTGAAATAGCCCATTTTGACCCATTTTGATGTCCTACGTGTTGAATACGCGGAGCGAAGAAATTTTTGACCCGTGGGCGACCCTGGCAGGACCCTGGCCGGCCCAGGAGGCTGGTTGGCTGGTCCCGCACTTCGCGCACTCGGGCCCGGAAACAGTTGGTTGGTTGGTGTGGTCTTTTGCGCACAGTGCGTGAATAGGGTTGGCAGCTTGGTAAAACCCTCGGGTGCAGTCCCGTGCCCAGTGTTGTGCAAAAGAAGAATTTTCATAGCGGGCTTCGAGATCACCCGGCAGCCCTAGCAGGCCCCGCGCGCTGGCCGCGACCGCGACCGCGGCCCTCACTTGAGCCCGAACTGCCCTCGAGGAACTGCCCATCGACACGCGCCGGAACCGTCCGACTATAGGCTATTAGGAATTAGCGACTAGCAACACACCTCTGTCAAGAGTCCCCAGAACCCGAGGAGTCATACCACAGTCCACCTGTGTGATGCACGCCCCTGCGACGTGGCGCGATAGTGCTAGGTCCGCGAGCGGGGGGGGCGGGGTGCGCGCTGTACCTCTGTGTTCGTGCGTCGCCCATCCTCTCCTGGAGATGTCCGCTGCCGCAGGTGGGGAGACCGCTAACTAACCTCTCTAGAGCGTATTCATTTATTTATACACGGGCACGGGACTGTAAAAGAAGAAAACCCGACGCGCTATCAGGAGTCACACCTCACACGGAGCCCTTCCCCAGGGGCCGCCCCTCCTCCTCCGCCTCCGCCGCGGCGCGGAGTGCGCAGTGCCGCGGCGGCGGCGCGCTAGGGAGGAAGAGGACGCGCATTCGCAGCCCCCAGCCCGCCTCCGCCGACGGCCTCTGCCATAGCAGCGCCCACTTGTCGCCACCGCCGGCGCGCAGCCGCAGCAAGTCGCGGAGCACGCCCACGCCGCGCCGGCGCGCGAGCCGCGAGAGCTCGAAGGTGGTGGCGCCGTTGAGCAGCAGCAGCCCGTGCAGCGCCGCGAGGCTCGCGAGCACGCCAAAGAGGGAGGCCGCGGGGATGAAGAGGAGGGAGGCGGGGCCGGTGGCGAGGCAGGCGGCCTCGTCCGGCGGAGGCGTGCGGACGATGCCGAGCTGCTCGCTCTCGATCTGGCCCAGCACGCAGTCGCGGAAGGGCGGGAAGGAGAGGACGCACGCGTCGGCCATGCCGAGCGTGGCGTGCAGCACAAAGACTAGAGGCAAGCTGTCCGTGTGAGCCATGCAGGCCGGCGCCCAAGGAAAGAGAGGGGTCGGGTGTGACCGGCAAAGTGACGGAAGTTGCGCCCGCCGACGCAGCCGCCGGTGAAGGGGCAGTGGTGGTCGAAGCAGGGCACGGCCGCCCGGCACGCGCCGCAGCTGTGGCTCGGGAAGCCGTCCATCGCCCGCGCTAGCCGCGGCGGCGCGCCGGCCGCACCTGCCGAAGCGTCAGTGGCCACGCAGCAGCAGTAGGCCCAGACGGCGTTCATCCACGTGGTCAGTATGAAGGCGACGTGGAAGGTGCGAGCGGCGGATGTCTTGGGCGCAGTGTAGGGAAGCACGGTCGCCCAGAAGAAGTAGAGCGCCTAGCGGGACATCCGGTTGCGGTGATAGAGTGCCGAGAGAGGGGTATGCCGTCTCTCGGCTCCGTGCCGAGGCGCGAGGCGACGACGGGTCACACGACTAGACTCGGCTACCGGCCGCGCCAGTGCGCAGAGGAAGCTGACGGTGGAGAGCAGCACGGGCCGCTGCCAGCGGGAGACGAGGCGCTGCCAGCGCTTGCCGAGCACGAGGGAGAGGAGGTCACCAATGATGGGGACGGCCGTCACGCCGACGGCAAGCATCACCCACCAGACGAGCATGTGTTGAGCGCGGAGCTTCTTCAGCCTGTAGGTTTCTCGACTGGAAGTCCACCTGCTCCGCTCAAAAGAAGAAAAAGCCGTGCTAGGTTTGAACATGACCACGAATGAATTCTTTCAGCTCACCGACGATGGCGGCAAGGCGCGCGCCGGTGCAGATCGACCTCTGTAGCAGCGACGACGAACGCGACGGAGAATCCCCTCCGCTGAGCCCGGCTACAGCGGTCGCGGCGGCTGCTACAGCGGTCGCGGCGGCTGCGGTGCCGGTGGAGCCACCGTTAGCTGCGCACAATATGAATCGCCGTGGCGAGGCCGAGGCGGCTGCGGCTGCGGCTGCGGCTGCGGCGGCGGTCGCTTGCCCTCGCTGCACGCTCATCCAGCAGGACGCTTCCGCGAGCCACTGCGAAATGTGCGATGCCCCGCTCAGTGCAGAGGCGGTGGCAGCGGCGGCGGAGGAGGAGGCGGCGGAGAAGGAGTGGGCCTGCTCAGTGTGCGAAAAGCCCCTCTCGCAGCTGGCGGTGGAGGGGGGGACGCGAGTGGTTTGGCTGGAGACTTGTTCGCACTGGGCGTGCGTCGACTGCCACATCCAGTGGGTCCAGGCGCGGGACTCGCAAGGCCTCGAGCCGACCTGCCTCACTGCAAGCTGCAACTCCGCCCTCACCGACGCGGCAATCAGAGAGATGCTCGGTACCGCCCCTCGCTCCCCCCAGCGCCCCGCCCTTGAGTGCACGACTCGGAGCCCGCTCTGCCCCTCCTGGCCCCGCCCCTCCCTCAGGCGACGCCGCCCACCAGGCTCGCGACGAGCAGCTGCTGAGCAGGGCGGCCGCCGGTGGCGGCGAGCGCAACTGGCCGTGCCCGACCCCAAACTGCCCCTACCGTGTCGCCTACCGTGTCGCCCTCGAGGAGGGGAGCGCGCCGCGCCCCACGACCTGCCCGCGCTGCCTAAAGGTGTTCGTGGTTGGCGCCCCGTCGCTCCCCGCCGCAGCCGAGGCTGCCGACGACGACGACGGCTGTCAGCAGCGGAAGCGGCGGCGGGAGGAGGAGATGGCGAGCGTGGCGGCGCTGCAGCAGTACCAAAAATGCAAAAGCTGCGGGCAGGGCGTCGAAAAGGACCCGGCGACTTGCGACCTCTTCCAGTGTCGCTGCGGACTCCGGTGGTGCTGGAAGTGCGGTACAGAGGCCGACGAGCGAGGCAAGCCCGCCTGTAATTGCACCGGCCGGGGTCACGTGTTCTGGGATAACCAGGCAGGCAGGCCGGCCGGAGAAGCCTTTGCACGGAAGAGGCCGCAGTCGGGGCGGAGACGACGGCCGTCGTGACGCCTGTGAGATAGAAACGATCAATGTACGATGTGCGGGTCGGTCGCGCGGCGACCGGCGTCATCACCTCACCATCACCTCCTCATCACCTCCTCATCACCTCACCATCGCCTCCTCAGTGCGCTCCCAGTTTTTGCTAGAGGGGGTGCGGTGCGTTATAAAATCCGAGGTCGGATTTTAGATATTACGAGGACCGCGCACCGCAGTCCGCACTCTCTTGCCTCTATTTTTTTTTGCAATGTGTAATAAATATCGAAAAGTTGTCTGAGTTCTACCGACTACACGCACATCATCCACGCTTGTTTGCAGATCGCACGTAACACAAGACGATGCGCGTCTCCACATTCATTGAGATGCTAGCTGCCCCTCGAGAGCTGCCCAACCACACACCTGCGCCAGAGACCTCTCGTGCAGAGAGAGGCGGCTGCATCTGCGGCGCCTCGCGCGGCTCCCCCGCATCATGCAACACGCAAGCCTCGCCCACCCCTGCCCCCCCCTCACGAGCCGCCGCCGCTGCCGCCGCTCTACTGCGCCGCGCCCCAAACTGTACTGACTCCTCTCTCCCCCCCCGCCCTTCTCCCTACCGCCGCCTCTACCCGCGCCCGTCGCCCCAGCCGGGCGTCTGCCACCAGCTGCCGTCATTGGAGACCAGCCCCAGCGGCTGCGGCTTCGGCTTCGCCTGCGCCGCCGGCGTGCCGGCGCTCGGCTGTGCAGGCGTGCGGCCCCGCACCGCCGCCCCGTTGCCGGCTGGCTTTGCGTCTGCCGCCTGAGGCCGGTCTCCCACCGCACGGGGCCGCCGCGGCGCCCGGGCCGCCGCCTTTGCCACCGCCTTGACCTCGGACGGCGCCGGCCTCAGTCCGATCACCTAGGTGAGCCATCCACCCCTCCATTACCCTCACTGGCGGACTGCTTGCGCGCTGCCTTGGGCCACACACCTCGGGCTGCTTGGCTCCCTTTGGCGCCGCCTGCGCCGGCGTGCGCTTCGCCTTCGCCCCCTCCTGCCCGGTGCCTCCTAGCGAGCCCTTCCTGTGCCGCGCCGGGGCGGAGGACGAGGCGCCAGACCGAGCCACCGCCTGCGCAAACGCCTTGCTCAGGTCGAGAGACCCTGCCGCCGGCGCGGCCGCCGGCGGGGACGGCGGGGGCGGCTGTGCGCTTGCCGCTTGGAGCGCCCTCTCCACCGCCGCCTTGTTTCGCTGAGCGACGTCGTCCCCGCTGCTGCCGCTGCGGCCGCGGCTGCTGCCGCTGCGGCTGCGTCGCGGCGTCGCCGTCTGCGCCCCCGGGCTGCGGCCCATCGCGCTCTGCGGCACGGCGCGGTTCACCTGCACCTCGGGCGCCTGCGAGTTGAAGTTGGCCCAGAAGGCCGGGTTCGGGTCGTCGCCGATGGAGACGGTGGGCGGACCAGCCGGAGGCACCGAAGCCGCCGCCGCCGCCGCCGCCGCCGCCGCCGCCGCGTCTGCCTCTGCCTCGGCGGCCGCCTCTGCCTCGGCAGCCGCCTCTGCATGCGCCGCCGCCGTCGCAATTGCGCGGTCGGTGACGCGCTCAGCCTCGGCCCGCAGTGCCGCCGCCTCCGCCTTTGCACTCGCCAGCTCCTCCAGCGCCCGCTCCACCGCCTGCTCCGCCAGCACCACCCTTGTGTCCGCCTCGGCAGCCGCTGCGAGCGCCGCACCAATATCCTCATCCTCGTCCTCGTCCTCGTCCTCGACCGCGTCCGCGATCTCGGCTCGGCGGCGCTCCATCTCGGCCGCCAGCATGTCGACGTCCACTACATCGTCGTCGGGGTCCTCCAGCACCGCGGTCGAGGCAGCAGTCGCCGGCTTTCGCTTTTGATCGTGCTTGTCCTCCTCGGGGACAATTCGCTCCCACATGGCGGCGGTCGCGCGGGGGGTGGCGAGGTGCGGTTGTATGATGGAAGAGCAGCGCAAAGTGGGAGCGCCGCGCGCAACGAACGCCAGGGCGAGAAGAGTTTGCATGTGTATGTCGCGGAGGCTTGCAGAAGACGATAGGAGATCGCGAGTTTTCCTTTTCTTTTTTCTTTGAGAAACGGTTCGAGGCGCGATTTCTAGGCCCCCCTCTACCACTCAGCGCAGTCGGAGAAGCCGTTGAACGAATCTTCAGGGACGGGGCAGGCATCACTTGTATACTTGTATGGTCTCAGAGTCTCAGTGTCCTTTTAGCTTACTGGGAGAAAAGGTGTGGTTCCGTACAGCCCTGAAGGAGGACTCTTTGGAAAAGAATTCTTCAGGGAAAAGAAATAAAACGGGGCGTGTGCGCTGCAGCGAACTAAGGCGATGCGCTCGCCGCTGATCATCTGGCTGCACGGCCTCGGCGACACGGGCCGGGGCTGGAGCCACCTCAAGCACGAGCTCCGGCTGCCGCAGGCCGTGCGGTACGCCTTCCCGGACGCGCCCGAGTCACCCGTTACGTGCAATGGCGGTTACGTTATGACTTCGTGGATGGACCTCGAGACGATCCCGATCGGCAACGGGCTTCCCGACGACGCCAAGGGCCTCGCGGACTCGACGCAGATCATCCACGCCCTCATCGACGCCGAGGTTGCCAAGGGCACCGCGTCAGAGGACATCGTGCTCGGCGGCTTCTCGCAGGGCGGCGCAATGGCGCTGCTCGCGGGTTACTCGTACGCCAAGCGGCTGGCCGGTGTCGCGTGCCTGTCGGGCTGGCCGTCCCTACGCGCGCTCTCCTGGCTTGGACGGCGTGTGAGGCGACGCCGCTCACGGTGTGGAGGTGTCAACAGGCGCGCAGCTGACGGAGCGCGTGGGCGGCGGCGCCAACGCTGGCACGCCGCTCTTCATCGGCCACGGCACGCAGGCGCGTCGTGCTGCCCGAGGGTGGCGAGGTGTGAAGACGCGCTGTTCACAGAGAGGTGCGAGCGCAGGACGGCGTCGTGCTGCCCGAGTGCGGCAAGGACGCGGCAGAGAGGCACACGGCGGCGGGCGTGCAGGTCACCTTCCTGGACTACCCGGCGGCGCACGGGCCGCACCCGGCGGGGATGGCGGCGCTCCGCAGCTGGGCGCTCGAGGCGCTCAAGCTGGAGGACGACGAGTAGAGCTGACGGCTGTCATATCGAGGGGGAAAAGCCCGGGGGGGAGGCAGTATGTAGTTGCTGCGCGGTGCCCGCTTAGAGTGGTAGTGAGCAGCATGTCGAGGCTTTGAGTTTGTTCTCATGATCAGTCTTGCTAGCGCTCTCCGCTCATCAGCGGGCCCTAGAACGGGCCGCAGAGCAGAGTGCAGCGAGCGCGACGCGGGAAGCGCGTCTCCGCGCTCTCCCTCTCGGGGCCGACCGCGACACACCGCGCGCTCTCGGTACTCGGAGACCAGCTCCAGACCAGCGCAAGCCCTAGCGCAAGCCCTGCGGCTGGGGCCGGTCACCGGCTATCGTATGGGCCAGCTGCTATGGGCTCAGGCGTCCGGTGAGCAAGGACCAAGACTAGGTCCCCGGTACTAGGAAGAATGAGAATGATCCTAACTAAGTCTCAATTAAGAACGCAGCAGGAGCAGGCTGCCATGTCTTGTGGGGAGGGCATGAACAACCGCCCGTAGGTAGGTAGAAAGGTGAAGAACAGTCAGGCTCGGACTGGACACCAACGCGGTATGGGTGGACGCGGGACAGATGATGACGACACGCACGAGCGACACACAGACACAACAGGCTCACAAGACACACAGCCAGCGTGGCTGCCACACACCCTGAGTTGGCGTACACATAACTCAGGGCCACATCCCCCCTGTCGCCCCCCCCAGCACTCCAAGGTGCCAAAGGAACAAACAAGGGCACACAACAACACAACACACCAGCCGATTTCCCTCCCGCTAAATCATTACGGACTCGTATCATCCTCCGGGCGCGGTAAAAGGCTCCCCAGGGCCGGTCCATGACATGAACCAATAGACACAAGCAAAAAAAACCGCACCTCTAAAGTCCTCGGGCACCCCGAGGCCCATACGGCGCCCGGCCGGCCGTCTGGCAGACGGCCGGCCGCGCCTCAGTCCGCGCTCACTACGCGTCCTCCGGCCCCCTGCAGGCGTCACACGAGCGCCGGGCGGGGTCGCCGAGCTCGACCATCTGCCGCGGCACGATGAAGAGGAGGATGTGCGGCACCCACGAGGCCACACCGTCCAGCGGCTTGAGCTCGTACAGATCCTTGCACATGGCGGCGGCGAGGTTGACGATGATCAGGGCGCGCGCCTTGCGGTACTCGTCCGTGTCCTCCTCGCCCTGCGGCCACGGCTCGTGGAAGGCGCGCACCAGCTCGAGGAAGCGGTCCCATCGAGCAGCGTCCTTCATCATGTCGGGCTCCTCCAGCTCCTCCGCCGCCAGGTCGGCGGCGGTTGGCGGGTACGCGTCGTCCGCCACGTACCCGTCGTCGTCGTCGTCGACATCCAGGTCGTCGTCGGGGAAGTGCGCGAGCTGCAGCAGGAAGGGAAGGTACTTGTCCGCATTCTCGAGGAAGCGCTTGACCTCACGCCCGATCCAGCGCTTGGCCGGGTCCTCGTCGTCCGACGCAGCGTCGTACGAGTAGAAGCCGGCCTCCTTGCAAAACTCGCGGACCTTCTTCTTCTTGGCGGCCGGCAGATTGTGGTGGACGGTGTAGTTGAAGAGGTGCTTAAACAGGTTGAGGTAGATCAGGTGGAGGAGGTCGACGCCGGCGCGGTCCATGCCGTGGTGCGGGAGCGGCGGGTGGTAGAGGAGCTGGTGGAAGTGCTGCTGCTCGCCGGCGTAGGGGTCCTGGTGCGCGCGCTGCCGCGCGGTGCGCTCCTCGTCCGTCATCGCGTGCCACTTGGCGAGGTCGGCGCGCCACTGCCGCTCGGTCGGCTCGTACCCGCAGCACTCGCACTTGAACTCGGTGAAGGCGCCGCCGCGCGCGACGCCGGGCGAGTAGTGGGCCCACGCGCACATCTCGTCGTACGTCTTGAACTCACAACCGACATCCGCGTACCAGCTGGTCACCTCCTCCCGCAACCTCCCACGTCGAGAAGGGCTGGTCCGGCGCCTCGCGCTGCGGCCCCTGCTCGCCGCGTTGGCACTTGCAAAAGACCGAGTGGCAGCACGGCAGCTGCATGTACGTGGACTTGGTGCCCTGCATGTCGGCCGCGGTGATCGGCCGGCACGGGATCCTCTCCGTCTCGTTGTCGCTCCGGAACGAGACGCGGTCGAAGTAGCCGGCGTTGACGAGCTTGTTGTACGAGGCGATGGCGAGCTGCGTGGACGCCTCGAGCGGGGCCGAGTGATCGCTCCCCTCGTACAGGAAGAGCGGCTGGAGCGTGGCGCGCGACTGCTTCGCGTCCGAATCACCGACCGCCTTGAAGTCGGCGCAGCCGATCGTGCCGTGGCAGATGCCGCGGTTGAGCGACCCCCCGTGCCGTCGAGGAAGAGGACCGGCAGCGCGGGCCGCTCGGCCGTGTACTCGTCCCGGAGCGACCCGCGGTACACGTCGTAGAGCCGCTCGACGCAAGCACCGGCGTCTCGCTCGCACCGCCCGTCATCGCCGACGGTGATGCCGAGGCCGGAGGTGATAGTCCGGTACTCCGCCTCGCGCGCCGGGCGGCTGGCGAGCCTCGCAGCGACCACAAAGTCGTCGACGTCGGTTGCTCCAAATCTGGATCGGGACGTACTTGCCGAGGACCGGGTCGTAGATCGTGGAGAGCAGGTGGTCGAGGTCGTCCATCTCGCGGCGCGACAGCCCGAGCCGGTCCCAGATGTGGACCGCGTGCCGCGCGTTCCAGTGCTCCTTGAGCTTCGAGACGGCGCCACCCACGATGCCCTTGACGATGGGCTGCGACTTGTGCGCCTCGAGGATGACCCGTTCCAGGTACCCCGCCCTGTGCAGCGCGTTGGCGATCAGGTCGATGTTGTCGCCCTCGCCGCGCCCGCGCAGCGCTGCCGCCATGTGAGCGACGCCCCGCCACTGATCCGTCTCATTTGACGGCTCACGGGGCGGCACCTTGGTGCGATCGGGCTCGATGCCAATCTCGTGCTTCATCGTCTCGAACTGCGCCTCTCGGTCTCCCGCAGGCCTCCCGCGCCCCGGAGCATCGGCGGCAAGCTGCTCCTCCGCCGCCGTCGCCGCCGCCTCCGCCGCGTCGAGCGCCTCCCTGCTCGTCACGAGGGCGTCCTTGAGCGAGCGGATCAGCGCGGTCTTCTCGTCCAGCTCGTCCTGCTGCTTCAGCGTGACGTCCCCCGGCGTCATCGAATTCATCTGCTCGCGCAGCTTCTCGCGCAGGTCGATCTGCGTGCGGATGGTGCCCTTGAGCTCGGTGACCTTGGCCGCGTGCTTGGCCTCGAGCTGCTCGCGCGCCGTCACCGCGTGGTCGACCTGCCGCTGCAAGCGCTCCCTCTCCCGCGAGTGCTCGCCAGCGCGCAGCCTCCTCAGCTCTTCCGCCACCTCGCCGGCGCGCTTCATCTTGGCGAGCTCCGCCTCGAGCTCCTTGTTCCGCGCAAACGCCTCCTCCAGCTTCTCCTTGGCGCCTCTGCGCAAGGCCGCACGTCGTGGCACTATGACGAAGTTAGACGTGCGGCCGCAGCGCGCCCGCCGCAGGCTCGGCGGTGGGCGCGTGTTAGCGAGAAAGTTGCGGGTGGAGCCATGCCCGACTTTTCGAAGGCGAGGCCTCTGCCACGAGTGCCAGCCGCGCTGCGGAGCCACACCCTTCGAGCCGCGTCCCGTCGGCACCGTCCCTGAGTGCGTCCCGCCTTGGCGGCACACACTCTCAACGAGGACAGTCCGGCCGACGAGATCGTGTCGCGCGCCGGCGACGGTTGCGGCGTGGTGGTTGCGTGTACGAAGCGAAGATGGCACGACCACCGCCCTGCATCGCAGACCGGGCAAGGAGGGGCCTTCTCGTGTTCCGCAAGACATGCCACACGCCCCTCGCAAGCGAGGTTGGCAGGCGCCCCTCGCGAGGAACAGGAGGTCTCCCCCCCTCCCCCGGCCTGAGCAGCTATGGGTGGAAGGCAGCCCCTTGAGTCGAGGGCGGCGCGACCATTGCCGCTCTCCAATGATCAGAGACCCGGTAACTGCAGATGGTCGCGCCGCCCTGCTCCGCGCCGCCCGCCGCCGCGCCGCGCCGCCGCCCAATGATTAATAATTAATAATTAATTAACAAATAATCAATTACCCCACCCGCCGCCGCGCCGCCCCGCCCTGCGCCGCCCGCTGCCTCGCCGCGCCGCCGCCTCGCGCCGCCCGCCGCCGTGCCGCGCCGCGGCCCGATGATTAATAATGAATAATTATTACCCGATGATTAATAATGTGTGTGTGTTTGTGTGTGTGTGTGTGTGTGTGTGTGTGTGTGTGTGTGTGTGTGTGTGCCTGATGGCAGGGAAGTGCAAGGCAGCGGCGAGCGGCAGTTGGCGTCGGCGACGTACTCAGGACACGATGGTGAAGCCCACAGCGCAGGAGCCCCGCAGCAGCGCCGACCGCGGCCTCGCGCCGCGTCGGCGGCGGTCTGAGCGAGGCAGCCTGTACTCCTCAACCTCCTTGGCACTCCCCCGACGAGCGGCGCGCTATGCGGGCCCGCCGCGGGCGACGCGGGCGGCGAGCCGACGTGCGTGCCGCAGTCATAGGCAGCGCTGGCGAAGCGAGGCGGTCGGCGCAGGCCCCCGGATGCGGTCGCAGCGAGAGAAGCGAGACAGCAGATGCTGTTGGAAGGCTGGGGAGCAGCCTTCCGTCGAGCGGCGCGCTGCGCAAGCCCGCTGTCGGCGGCCCGATCGGAGAGCTGGTAGTCGTGGTATACTTACTATTGATTGAGCGCGCTATCGCGCCCGAGACGGCCCGCCCTGGCCCTGTAGACCCTCCCAGAGAGTTGGCGATGCTGTACAGCATGCCCAGAGCATGCTGGACAGGCTCCCGTCGAGCGCCGAGCCATGCTGGCTCACCGCCGGCGGCGAGCTCGAAGACCCGCGCCGAGCTTCGCCGAGCCTGGCTGGCCCGCCCGCACGCCCGCGGCCGCAGGCAAGGAAGGCGAGCTTGCTGGCGTCTCTTGCCAAGCGCTACACGCCACCTCTCAGCGCGCGAGACGTGACCAAAGCGGCACGTCTCGGCGCCGCGAGAGCAGCCGGTCGACGTCGGCACCAAGCGCGCGGCCGCCGGGCGCCTCCGAACCGACAGGGGCGCCGCGGCAGTAGAGAGCCCTCAACCGCCATACCGTTTTTATGGCGGGTCGAGTTACGCCGGAGACTTGTTGTGTGCACCCGCAGGTAAAAAAAATGCGGGATGTCTGTGGGCTGCTAAGCTGAAAAAAAAATAAAAATACAAGTCGACACAACCGTAGGAGATTTCAGACCGTCCAGCCGTTCACCCGGCTCGCGGGGCGCTCGCCGCCAGGCCCCCGCCCGCCACCCGTCCCACTCCACGCTCATCCCCTCTGCGGCACATCCCCTTCTCCTGCTCCGTATATGCACGTTCCCGCCCGCTCTTGCTTGCGGCCCCCAACCGCCACGGTCCAATCGCGGAATGAAGCGCGTCTGACACAGGGATGCCACGGCAATTAGACTTGCGCCGCTTGTGGCTCAACACGTTCTCGCGCCACCGCAGGCCGAAGATGCAAGACTGGGAAGTCATCGACGAGCCCGACGAGCCCCTCCCAGCCGTCCCGGCCGCCGCCTCCCCAGCGCCGGCCGGCTATGTCCCAACTTGGTGGTGGAGGCAGCCTCCCTCCGCGCCGCCGGCCGAGCCCGCCGAGCCTCCGGCCTCCGAGCCAGCCGAGCCCGCGCCGCGGCCGGCGGCGGAGGCGGAGGCGGCCGACGAGACAGACGGCGAGGGCGAGGAGGACGAGGGCGACGAAGCGCCTGCCTCTCCCTCCTCTGCCCTCTCGCCTGTCGGCGTCGGCTTCGGCGCGCTGATCGTGCTGCTGCTGTCGTACCTCGCGGCGTCCGGTGCGCTCCGCCCCGTCCCCTCCGAACCCACTCCCCTCCTCGCCCCCCCCCCTCTCCCCTCGCACACCCGCTAGCGCCCCACCTTCTCTGCTTCCTTCCCCACCCTCCCAACCGACCTGAACCCTCACCACACAACACTCTCGCCCGCTCGCTCCCCGCACTGATCCTTCCCCCGCCCCTCTTCTCCGCCCCTCTCCGCCCCTCTCCTCGCCCGAGCAACCCCCCC
>NW_005200814.1:56886-163042 GCF_000372725.1 Emiliania huxleyi CCMP1516 | reverse complement strand
CCACTCTGGAGGATGCGAATCTATAAGTCTCCCCCCAAAAAACTCCCCTCCCTCAGCGCTCGACTCCCCCGTCTTTGGCCAGCCTGCCCCGCCCCCCCTCCACCACTGGTGCGAGGCGGGCAGGGCCGTATACCCGCCCCACCCACCCAAGGGCCCTCCTCGCCTCCACTCGCCGCTCCCTCTCGCGGCGAGGGCCGGAGCAGCCTTCTCGGAAGCGTCCCGCCCCGTCGTCTCCTCGCCCCGCAGCGGCGCGGCAGCCGTCGGGCAGGGCGCGGAGAGGAGCTGCCGCTCCTCGCTCCAGTCCCTCCTGCGGCGGGAGCGCATCTTCGCCTCAGAGCTCCACCGCCTCAACGCCTCCGCCAAGCTCGCGTGGCGCGCGCACCGCGCCCGGCGCCGCGAGGCCGCACCAGGCCTCGCGGCGCCGTCCCGGAGCATGCTCGGACACCTGCTCTAGGCGCGCCGCCGAGCGAGCGTCGCAAGAGGCGGCCGCAGAGACGCGCCGCCTCGACCTCGCCGCCGAGCACACCCAGCGCCGAATGGCGTCTTCCCTCGCCACCGCCGAAGCGGAGGCTCTTGCGGCTCGTGCCAAGTGTGTGCCCACCCCCGCCTGAAGCTGACTACGGCTCGCTCCCTCCGGCCAGGTCGCGCGGCTGGAGTCGGAGCTCCGCCGCCTCAAGTCGCAGGGCGTCGCACCAAAGGCCGACCACGCGTGGCTCCCCACCGGCGTCCTCCCCGCCGGCCTCCCCGCCGTCAGCCGGCGCGGCACCGCCAGCCAGCAGGCCGACCGGCTGGAGACCGACCGGCTCCGGCGCGAGCGGGCGAGCGACGGCAAGCCCTTCCCCGTCGACATCCCGGTCTGGTCGATGTTGCAGCAGAAGCGAGGCGAGCTCGTCGAGGCCGAGCTCGCGGCGGCCGCCGCGGCGCGCGACGCCGAGCTCGAGCGGGCGGCGCGGCGAGAGGAGCGCGAGTCTTGGAAGTGGCGGCTCGAGATGTCGCAGCGCGACCTCAACACAGCGCGGCGCGAGCAGGCGCCCCTCGCTCGATGAAGACTGGATCTCGGTCCGTCTCGGACCATCTCGATAGCTCTGCCCCCCTCAGGCGCTCCTCAAGGCGCAGCTCGTCGCGCGCCACGCGACGTTCGCGCCGCACGACGGCGCAGGCACCGCGGCGGCGCAGTGGGAGAAGGCGTCCCCGCGCGGAGGGTGGAGGCTGACGGCCAACGACCTCGGCGGAGGACGCGCGCAAGACACGCGCGGCCCAGCGCAGCACGGCAAGCCGGCGCCGCGGGAGCCGGAAGCCCAGGACGGCAAGGCCGCGTTTTGGTTCTCGCCGCCGCCGTCGGCGCCGCCCTCCCCGCCGCCGTACCGTTCGCCGCCGCGCCAGCGCGTGGAGGAGTGGCCGACGGAGCGGCCGCCGTGGCACAAGGGCGGGAAGGGGAAGGACTCCAAGAAGAGTGCGCGCGTACCGCCGGGCAAGGAGGGCGACAAGCCGCAGAAGGGCAAGAAGGGCGGCAAGGAGGGCGGCAAGGGAGGCAAGAAGGGCGGCGGGAAGAAGGAGGCGGCCCACAGCGGTTGCGTGCGCGGCTATGCCCGCGGCAAGCCTCTCCCGTGCGGCGGTCGCAAGGCGTGACGAGCACCCTTCGAGCACCCTTCGAGCACCCTCCGAGCGGTGTTGAAGAGCGGTGAGGGCGCTACCCGCCGGCGCATCGTTTTCGCGAGCGCGGCCGTCGCGCCCCCTCCCCCCTCCCCCCCCCCCCGGGATGCGCAGGCTCCGAGCTCCTGCCACTCTGCACCCGGCGGGAGCGGGGGGGAGGGGAGGGGCCGTGCTGCGGGTCATACGGGGCGAGGGCGACGGGGCGAGGGTGGCGTGGTGAGAGCGTTGCCATCTAGGTGGGCGGGCGGGTGGGCAGGGTCGCGACGGGAGCATTTGGTGGCGATTTGCAGCACCGCCGAGAGGAGGCGGGGGGGGAGAGAGCGGTGATCGTGGCCGAGTGTCCACACCGTGTGTGCGGGCGCAGGGCGGCGGCCAGCCGCCAGCGCGCAGCGGTGCAGCGCCGCCAGGCATTTGGCCAGGGGCGGAGCCGCACCCGGTACACGAGTGTAAACTATTGTTTGACGATATAATTGAGCTCTCTAGTCGTACTGCGCGGTGCCGGACTTCGCAATCCGAACTCGCGCGGGCGCGACCGCACACACACAGACAACACAGGACAGCTCTCAGCTGCAACCTGCAAGTGCAACCTGCATCTCATATTATTATTAGACTCTCTCTCTCGGTCGCGATGACTCGATCTGACCTCCACAGTCTCTCCTCTAGTCTCTCCTCGACCTCGTTCTCCGCTGTCACCTGTCAGCGCCTACCCCGAATCACACATATTCTACACTCCGCCCTGTCTGAAGCGCGCCGCGCGCGCTCTCTCTATGTGCGTTCCCCCCTCAATTTCTCTCGTCGTCACACACATCTCACTCCATGCAAGGGGGCAGGAGCCAGCATCGCAGCAGACGGGATGTCGCGGCGAAGGGCGACGACCGCGCGCCCCCTGACACCGCACGCTTCCCCCCCTATCGGCCCTGAAGCCTGCACCGAAGCCTGGATCTAGTTTGGCTCGGCCGGCTTGCTCGAGCTGCATCCCGCGCGGCCGCTCGCCACCCGCCCGTCGGGGTTGCAGTCGAACATCTGGAAGCGGCCGTTGCCGCAGTCGGTGACGCACACGAGTCCGTCCGACGAGACGGCGATGCCGCCCGGCGAGTCGAACATGCCTTCGCCGTCGCCGTGCCGCCCAAACTCGTGCACGAAGGCGCCTCCCTCGGTGAAGACTTGCACGCGGTGGTTCTCGTAGTCGGTGACGAGGATGTGGCCCTCCACCTGTCACGGCACTCCTCGCGGTTCGACCGGGCCACACTCGCTCGGTGACGAGGGGGTGGCCGCTTCGCCGGCGAGACCGCCACATCGAAGGGTCTAGGAAGTGTCTAGGAAGTGTCTTCACCGGCGAGACCGCCACATCGAAGGGCCGGTCGAAGGAGCCCGCCTTCGCGCCGTGCGAGCCCAAGCAGCGCAGGAACTGGCCATCCTCGTTGAAGAACTGGATGCGGTCGTTCTGGTAGTCTGCGACGATGATCTCGCCCGACCGGGTGATGGCGAGGCCGGACGGGTGGCAAAACTCGCCATCGCCCGAGCCGCGCCGCCCAAAGGCGCGCACGAGGTTGCCTAGTCAGCCGACCCCCTCCCCTCAGGGGACGCGCCGCCTGGCTGGGCCGGAGGGGCGGGGCGAGCCGGCCTGCGATGTCGAACAGCTGGACGCGGTGGTTTTGGTAGTCGGCAACCACGATCAGGCCGGACCGCGTGACAGCGACGCCCGTCGGCTCCTTGAGGCAGCCGGGCTCAGAGCCTAAGCGTTCGACTCGCGCATGAGTCCGCTGCTCCCTCCTTCAGGCCCCATCTCCAAGCCCATCTCCAAGGCTGGGCCCGTCTCCTCACCGTCGCGCGAGACCGTGCGCACGAATGTGCCGTCCCGCTCGAAGAGCTGCACGCGCCCGTTGCCCTGGTCCGTCACGACGATGTGCGTGTCGGGAGGGCGGCCGCGGCCGTCCGCCGCCGCCGCCGCCGCCGCGCCGACGGTCCCGACGGCGACGCCGCCCGGCATGTCGAACTCGCCCGCCGAGCGGCCCTTGCGGCCAAAGGCGTGCAGGAAGGTTCCGTCGCGAGAGAAGAGCTGGACGCGGTGGTTGAGCGAGTCCGCCACGACGACGAGCTCGCCTGCAGTACAACGCGACGCAACATCATTTCACACCGCGGCCGCAAGTCCGCTGCGGCGGCGGGCTCGCCGTCGGAAGAGAGCGCGACGCCCTCCGGGCAGTTGAAGTCGCCTAAGGGCAGTTCAAGTCGCCTAAGGCAGTTCAAGTCGCCTGAGTTGAAGATGCCGGGCAGTTGGAAGTCGCCGCTCGCGTTGCCCTTCGAGCCGATGGCGGCGTGGAAGCGCAGCCGCTTGAAGTCGCAGAGCTGCGAGCGGCGGCGCGTGGTCCGCGGCGACAGCAGCGCGCGCAGCTCGCCCGTCGCGTTGCTCGCCTGCAGCGCCTGGAAGCGGTACGCCTCGCGCAGCAGGCACGCCAGCCCGGGGAAGGCGTCGAGCAGCTCGGACCTCTCCACCTCGAGCCGCGCCAGCCGGGCCGGAGGCACAAACGGCCAGCGGATCTCGGCGCCCAGCTGCGGCAGCATCCCCAGCCGCCCCTGCGGGTCCGCGTCGAGCCACGAGAGCACCGCAGAGAGAACGAGCTCCTCGGACGGCGCAGACAGGTCGTCGGCCTGCAGCACCTCGAGCAGGAGCTGGCCGGGCAGGCTGACGAAGCTGGCCCGCTCGGCGACCTGCCCAAAGTGCCGCTTGAGCAGGTCGATGCAGTGCAGCGCGACCGGCTTGCAGTGCGCCGTGTCGGAGGCCGCCAGCAGCGCAACGCAGTTTCCGACGCCGGCCGAGCGCTTTAGGAACGCGCAGCAGAGCGTGGCCAGCTCGAGCACCTCGTACAGGTCGGCGGTGCGGTAGAGCGGCAGCGCGTTCTCCGCGGTCAGCTGCACCTCCTGCCCGTACACGAAGCGCAGCAGCTCGGCCAGCGGCGCCGCCGACACCTCCTGCAGCACGAGCCGGTTGGCGCCGCGCTCGCGGTGGGAGCCGGCGAGCATGGCGCGGAATGGGCGCGAGGCGGCGACGAGGACCGCGCGGTGCGCCCACAGCTCCGTCGGCTCGCACCCCTCCTCCTGCACCACCAGGCAGCAGTCCTTGAGCTCCTCGTCCTCCCACATCTTTGCGAGCATGTCGGCGGCGCCGTGCGGCTCGCGGCGGACCCTGGCAGGGTCGACGAGCGGAGCCGAGCAGCCGGCGCCCGACTCGCCGGCCGAGATCTCGCGCCCGCGCTTACGTTTCCGCCCCGCGGGCGGCATGCGCGAGCTCTCCATATTTTCGCGACCTGCCGGCGAGCCGAGGCAGGCTGGGCCGTCGATTTTCTTTCGAGTTTTGCGGGACAAACGCATTCCAGCGTCCACCCATACCGCGTTGGTGTCCAGTCCGAGCCTGGCTGTTCTTCACCTTTCTACCTACCTACTGCCGGCATATCGCTCTCGGGCCCACAGACATCCCGCACACCCGCCGCCCCCCGCGCGCGCCCCGCCCCGGCCGGGAGAAAGGGGAGTGACAGCTTGGGACGGCAACATAACGAGTATCTCGCCCTCATTTTCTTTTTCACCTTCCTTGGCCGACTTTTCTTCTCTCCAAGTATGGCCGCTCCCATGCTCGCCCTCGGGCGGGCGGCTGCGCGGCCGGTCGAGGCCGGCCTCGGGCTGGCTCGCGACGGCTGGCCGCCGCCGCGCGCGCGCGCGCTGCTCGTCGCCGCTTCGCTCGAGGTTTTCCTCTCGCACCCCGTCTGTTTTCCTTTCCTTTTTTCTCTAACACCCCCTCTTTTTCCTCTCTATTTTACCGGGTTGCGACCGAGCTCAGGCTCGCCGCGGCGTCGGAGGACGCCGCCGTCGCCTATACTCCCCTGCGTCACTACGTGCCTCCCCGTCTTTGTAGCCTGGCGTTTGTGCCGTTTGTGCCGCGTCCCGTGCCCATAACAGCGATGGAGGTGTTATGACTCGTGTTATAGGGTGTTATGTTGAGCAGCCAGCCATAACAGCCATAACACCTGTTATCCCATAACCTTGTTGAACCTTGTCTGGGGTCAAACCCCCGCGCGCAATTCTTTTATTGGTAGCGGCCGTTTAACAGACTATCGCATTGTTTGTCCTTTGTGGTCCGACTATCGCGTTCTCAGTTGTTGTCCTGGTTATCTGTGCCTTCGTGGCTTCTCACTCTAGTCTCTACATCTCACGGCGATGCTCGCCACCACCGCGCTCCTCCTCTGCTACTCGCACGCCGGTGTGGCCTCTATCGCTCAGAAACGATCAGGGACACAGGGGTTCAGTGGTTCTCCTGCCCCCTACCAGTGGACCCGACAAAGAAAGAAAGAAAACACACAAGCCAAGGGAGGGATGGGAGGACCCGACAGAAAGAAAGAAAGAAAACAGTCCCCAAAGGATGGGAGGACGGCAGGCCGCCAAACATACAGAGATTTTAAGGAGAGGGGCGAACAAATTTCTTTTTTTCGGCGAGAAGCTCGCAGAAAAAGCGACCCTGGCTGCTTGCCCGGCAACCAATGCACAAGTCGCTGCTGCTCCTCTCGCTACTCTCGGGCTGCGCTGCGCTCATCGTCTCTCCGGCGCGCGTGTCGGCGGCCGCCGCCTCGCGCTGCGCTGCGCCCACCGCCCTCGCACCTGTCGACGCATCGGCGGTGCATTCGGTCGCCTCTCTCGTGGCCGAGATTGTGCAGGCAGACGGCGAGCGCGCGTACGGCGCGGTGGACGCGCCGCTGTGGGTGCTCCCGGTCGGCGCGATTGCTGTCGTTGCAACCGCACTCGTCCCGATGTGCGGCTGCACCCTGCACTATGCCACGCCGCCGCCTCTCCCGCCGCCTCTCCCACCGCCTCTCCCGCTGCAACCTCGGCGCCCGCTCTGACGTGGTGTCCCCGCCTCTCGCAGCCTGCTCTCGCCCGGCGAGGAGGCCTTCAACCAGCAGCAGGGCTACGAGCAGGGCCGCTTCGGCACCAAGGACGGAATCAATCGCCCACGCAAGTAGAGCGCTGACATTCCCGTGCCTTGCCTCTGTGGCGCATCCGGTCTGCGGGTCTGCTGCGCACGCTTGTGATCGCGAGCCACCCTCGTGAATCGCCTCTCACTTGGCCTGGTGCATGTCGAGAGAGGGTCGTCCGCACATTCGTCATTCCGCTGGCTTGCTGGCATAGCAGCGTGTGCAGATGTGTGCAGGGGCGTGTGCGCGCTGCGCAATCTATTCTTGCGCGTTCTTCTCCATAAATCGAGAACCAGACAAGGGGAGGCCCATCTCACTTCTCGCACCACCACCAGAGCTCACACTCATAGCCGCGCATCTTCCCGGGGTGCGGGATTTACACACCCGAGGCCGCGGAGACCGGCTCCTGCGCGCGTGCTGGCGTGCTGCGCGACTCGTCGCGCGGGCCACGGCTTGAATACACCCGTCCGCCCACACAATACCGCGTCACAGCTTTGCTACACGGGCTAGCTGTCCTGCTTCGACCTTCGTGGCTCGATCGCACACCGCCACCACCGCCGACGTCTCCCAAGTGAGTTGATGTGGAGAGAGGGGGGACGACAGTCGACGAGTCGACACACTGACTCGGCGGCGTGCACCTCGATCCTGTATGTACCACCGCGGTGACCGGTGTTTGTTATGACCCATGACCAGCCCATGACCCCCCCAATGTGCAATGAACCGCATACCGCAGTGAGGGAGGGGCGAGACGATCGAGGGTCCCGTACCATGCGGAATCGACCCTATCCAGTGCTCAAGAGTCAAGTGCTCAAGCTCCCCAGCCTTAGTCCGTCATGCTGGGTCGTTCAGGGAGGAGTTTTGAAAACCAACAAGAAATCACGACTCTCCTCTTCTAGGACGTGTGTAACACTGACTCGCTCCGCGAGGGTGCGACTGAGCCTGCCGCGCTCGATCTGGGAGCCACTCGGCGCCAGTTCGAGCGGCGGTCGGCTCGGCCACTGCGGGTGCGACGCACGATAGAGCATGCTGGGCACTGCGTCATGTACTTACCGCTCCACGCCAAGGCGCGGGGCGGCGGTGCTCGCCGGCGCTCGCGGCGCTTCGGTGCTCGGGCGCGCTCGCCATTGTGGATGTGGTCGTTCAGGGCGGGTCGCACAGCACACGCACACGCACGCACACACACACACACACACACACGCACACACACACACACACACACACACACACACACACACACACACACACACACACACACACACATGCATGCACAGACACACAGCCCATTCCCCTTCCCCCGCAAGACATCAAGGACGAGGACACGACACAGGACGCACCTCTAGTGAGGCCCGCATAGTAATGTGGGTGACTCCTGCCGCCGCCCCTGCCACCCCTGTGTCAGTGTGCCTGTGGTAAGTGAGAGACTGCCAGCGGGAAGCTGGAGGCAGGTCACTAGACTGAGATGAGACCGCCAGTGGAGTTGGGAGCCCACCGTGCACCGCGCTGCGAGCCTGTCGTGTCCCTTGTCAGGAGCAGGAGAGCCCCACCTGTCCCCCTGATCGTCCTTCCAAAATCCTGCTCGTGCAGGTGGGGACCCTGTCCTCCTCCCCCATCCCTCGTCTGGGTTTGTCTGTTTTCTTTCTTTCTTTCTTTGTAACACTGACTGACTGGGGTCCCGTACCAGTGCTGAAAAAAGTTGACTCTTCCGCGCGTTCATGGGACGGTGCTCGGGGGCGGGACGTACGCACGCGTGGGTTCGCGTCGCGACTCGTGCGCGACTCAATGATCTCGACTGACCGTTCCCGAGAGCGCCCCCTTCGCTCGCTCGCCATCCTCCTACTCCTAGCCGTGTCGCTGCTCCTCACCGCTGCCTTAACCTCCTCGCACCGTGGCATTGCGACGCGCCTCCTCGACGCTTGCTCGTCTGGCACATCACTTGGGTGCAATGAGAAGCAGCAGGGCAAAATATACGAATATGGAGCCGACTCCCCACACACTGACAGCGAGCTCGGCCCGGGAGGGTGGGCAATTTTGCCTTCAGCCGACGCCCTTTTTGGTGGCTGGATAACAGACTTTTGGGGAACAATTAGCGCCCCGTTTACAGCCCGAGGTCGCCGCCCAACCCCTCATCCCTCAGCCTAGCACTTTCTTTGCTCATGAACGGTGCGAGAGCTCACACGCCCGTTCCCGTACATGTCCAACAGGCGGGACAAGGGAAGAGGAAACGCCACCTCCGGGATGCTTCAGCTGGTATGACGGGTGCAATACGTGCACCGTGAATGCCAAAGGCGAGGCTGTAGTAGCGCTACGCCGCAGCGTAGCGGTATCAGCCCGCACCCACCGAGGCAAAGGCGCATCTAGCTGGCGCGCGGGGCTGCGCCGCCCTCACAAGTTGCCAATCGGCCGGGCCACCGAACGCAGGCGAGATTGGCCAATGCGCGAGCCACAAAGGGTGCTTCAAATATGGAAAGGCCTACTGCGTGGCTTTTGGGGAGCCGAAGGCTAGCGCGCTGTTAAACAATTACGGTGAATGGGCTGAGGACAGTTAGTGGGTTGTCTGAATGGTGTCTCAGTGACTTGACCGTTCATCGGAGCATTCACCGTGACATCGCGTGACGCCTGACGCGTCGCCGATCAACGCGGCCCCCATTTGTCGAGAGATGGTGCAGAGGAGGAGAGATTCAACCAGAGAGAGAGACAGAGAGTATATGTGTGTTGCCTGTTGGGGACCCCAGAGAGACTCTCCAACGTCCAAGCAGTTTCTCACGAAATATACACGCGTGGAGTCAGGAGAAAGTTAGCGCGTACACAAGCGCACGAGAGCTTCAGCTAGCATCTAGCAGCAGAGAGCTGACTGTGGGTGTGCACATTTTCCGAGGACCCTATTCCCCCCGCCCCTCAAGCGCTGCAATGGACCTCAGTGCCCGGATCGGCCTCCGACGGCGGCAGGAGCGGCACCGGGTACGCCATTAGCACCTGTGGCATGGCAAGCCCTCCACTCACAGCGTGGTGGTGGGGCGGAGGTCTGGCCAGCGCGCGCCTTGCTCAGCCAGCGAGGCGGCGCTGCGGACATCAGCGCGACCACGGCCGCTGCCTTGTGTGACGCGCAATCGGCGCCGGCGATCGTGCACTCGGCGCGGCCCGCGCTCGGATCCTCCACTAGCGAGGCGCTATCGCCGACAAAGTCGCGCCAATCGGCGGGCGACCCTGTTCACACCTCGACTTGTCACCGCGGGGACCCACCACACTCCCAGGAACGCGCCTCGCACCGGCAGTCGGGAGGGACGGCGTGAAGGTGAGAGTGAAGGGCTCGCCGTGCGCCCGGGCGGCGGCGAGGAGGCGGCGGAGCTCGTAGGCAGTGAGCGCGTACGGAAGCTCCTCACCCTCCTCCGCGCCAGCGCTCTTCGGGCCAGCGCCGGCAACCGCGTTGCCAATCGTACCCGAGCTCGGCAAGTCGTTGTCTCGACCGACAAACATCCGCGCGCAGTACTGCCCGTAGTAACGCCCGGAGGCGCCGGAGGCGCGCATCAAAGCGACCGCGTGCGCGGGCAGCAGCGGCGTCGAGTCGGCAGGCGACCTGTCCACAGAGCTCCGCGCGTGAGGACGCGCCGCCCGCGGCTGCAAACGCACGCTCCTCGGGGCGGACAATTCACGCAGCACGCTCGAGTTGGTCGCATCCACCCGCACCACCTGTTCACAGCCCTCACCGTGAAGAGACGCCACATATCTTGACTCTTAGAGGCCGAGGACTTATCTCGGCCAATCTCCGCGCGGATCTCAGCGCCGACCTGCCCCTGCGCCCGGCCGAAGATGGCCAGCAGGGCGGAGAGGAGGGGCAGCTTCGCGCGCGATGCCGCCTCCGGAAGCCAGTCTGTCTCCGCGAGCAGGTTGGTCGGGAGGAGGAGGTGGTTCGACCCGCCCCAATGCTTGAGGTTGGCGTACATGGTCAGCCCGCTCATCTGCTGCAGCCCGAGCACGGGGCCGCCAATGCCCCAGGAAAGCGTCGCCTACACACGGGCGTTACGCACGGGCGCCGTCAACGACTCCCGCTCTTTCACACCTCCGCGGCGCACGAGCTGTCAGCGGTCGCGCCAGTGTCGCGAGGCCCACCGCCAGCGCCACCCTACCGCCTTGCGCGCAAACCTCCGCGAGCGGGGCGGGGAGGGCCATGGCGCGAAGGCAGAGGGCGGCGAGCAGCCCGCAGCCGACAAAGTGCGAGTCGATGCCGCCGTGCAGCTGCGCACACGCCGCCGCAGCGACAGCCGCCACGGCGGCGTAAGCAGCGGCGGGGCCGGCAGCGAAAGCCTCGGCGAGGGCGTCGGGCGTGGCGGGGAGGAAGAGGCCGTAGCGAGCGACGCACATGAGCGAGAAGCCTGCCGCGTAGTTGAGCGGGAGCAGGTTGATGCTTGTGTGGAAGAGCAAGCCGGCCACCACGCCGGCGCGCGGAGACAGCACGAGCAGCGGCCTGCTCACAGCTGGTGGACCTCACAGCCCCCCCTGCCGCCTGCCCTTCAGAGGAAGAGCAGCCGCCCGATCGCGAGCTCGAGGGCGACGGTGAGGGCGGGAGCCGCGCGGAGCAGCAGCTCCGCCGCCGGCCCGCCCGGCGGCAACAGCGCCTCGAGCGCGGCGTCCGGCAGCACGGTCGCGAGCTCAGCGAAGAGCACCTGCTCACAGCCCCTCCCCTCGCCCCTCTCGGGCCAGCAGCAGCGGTGGACACCCTCGCGGCGGATAGGACCGTCGCACAGCTCGTGCGGTGGTCGAGGAAGGACGTGGTCAGCTTCCAAAAGGCAGCGACCACGTAGAGGACCGCGTGCTGCGCGCACAGCACCGTCGAGCAGTACCGGAAGACTGTGGCGCCGGAGAGGCGGCGGCCGTACTGAGGGAGGTTGGCGGCGCCGCTCGCCGTCGCGCAGACGACGAGGCTCGCCTCGAGCAGCGCCGCCCAGCACATGTGGTCCCACGCCTACTCGCACGCCGCGTGCTGTGCGCAAGTCCTCTCCACGCCTAGCTGCCCTGCGCCGAGCACGCCATCGGCATCCACACCGCCCACAGCAGCAAGTTGGACACGTGCGCCGCCAGCAGCGCCGACGCGGACGGGCGAACGAGCAGCAGCAACGAGAGCGGCAGCCTCACTGCCCAGTCCAGGCTGCAGAGCGGACGGGCGTCCACCGGCCCCGCCGCACCCAACACCCCGGCCAGGCGGAGGCCAGAGTCGGCGAAGGGGGCGAGCTGGTGCAGCGCCCACAGCCGGCCGTACGCCAACATCTCTCCCGCGTCCGCGCCATGCTGGCCGTCGTCGCAGCAGCCGTGGATGCACTTGACCGTCGAGAGCGGGCGGGGCCGCCTCGCCTCGAACTTGTGCGGCGCGGCCGCCCTCACAGCGGCCTGGTCGTACAGGGCCGGGCGGCGGTCCCGCAGGTAAAAGTCGTCGTGCCCCTCGAGGGCGGCGCCTGCGCCGGCGAGGCAGGAGGGAGGCAGGGAGGCGAAGAAGAGCCCCTCCTCGCTCTCCCCGAGGGAGAGGAGCAGCTCGCCTAACCTCGGCCAGTCTCGGTCAACCTCGGGTCACCTCTATCAATCCCTCGCCGAGGGAGAGGAGCAGCTCGCCTAACCTCGGCCAGTCTCGGTCAACCTCGGGTCACCTCTATCAATCCTCCCCCGAGGGAGAGGAGCAGCTCGCCTAACCTCGGCCAGTCTCGGTCAACCTCGGGTCACCTCTATCAATCCTCCCCCGAGGGAGAGGAGCAGCTCGCCTAACCTCGGCCAGTCTCGGTCAACCTCGGGTCACCTCTATCAATCCTCCCCCGAGGGAGAGGAGCAGCTCGCCCTGCGGCGACGCGACGACGCTCTGCCCGTTGAAGCGCACGCCGTCCTCCGACGTGTGGCCCGCCTGTTTACGGCAGGCGGTGTGAGCTGCGCCTCGCTGCAAGGCACGGACGCGCTGCGAATCTCCCGCCCAGTTTGCATAGACGAGCGACACGTGCGACTCGAAGGCCCGCACACGCACGATCGACTGGTTCACGAACGAGTAGGGCTCGAAGTTGGCCGTGGGGGTGATGATGAGCGAGGCGCCAGCCAGCGCGAGGCTGCGCACAGCCTGCGAGTCGATTTGCATATCTCCTCAGCCAGAGAACTCTGGTAGATCTCGGATGTGTCTCGGCTAGGTCTCGGCTAGGTCTCGGCTAGGTCTCGGATGTGTCTTGGCTAAGTCTCGGCTGTCTCGGCTGGGTCTCGGCTAGTCACCGCCTCCGGGAATTCGATGTCGTAGCAGATGAGGAGGGCGCAGCGCACTCCGCCTACCAGCTCGAAGATTGGACCGAGCCGCTCCCCGGGCGAGAACGCGGCCTTCTCCGCCGACCCAAACAGGTGCGTCTTGCGGTAGAGCGCGGCGAGCCGCCCGTCCTCGTCCACCGCCAGCGCCGAGTTGTACAGCTGCCTGCAGCGAAAGGTGGCGATCCTATCAGCAGAGACCGAGTCACGCGCGTCTTGTTCCGATCTCGGAACACGCGCCCATTGGCCGAGCGCTCGAAGAAGCCGAGGACAATGGCGAGGTGGTGTGCGCGGGCGATCGACGCAACGCGATCGATGGATGGAGAGCCCTCGCGCAAGCCACACACCTCGCCCGCCTCGCTTAGCGCGCGGTAGCCTCCGAGGAAGAGCTCAGGGAGGATAAGAAGCCGGGCGCCCTGATCCTGCGCCGCGGCCGCCGCCTCATCGAGCGCTTTGAGCGCCCAGTCGATGCCAGGGTCGGAGGAGCGAGGAGGCGGCTTTTGCTGCCAGAGGGCGACTCTGAGGTCGGAGCCATCCATCGCACTAAAGTTCGGCTAGCTGCTTGTACCCCCATTTCTCGCCTGCAAAAGAATTCTTCGGTGCGTGTGGACGAAAAGAAAGAAAAATCTCGCGGCGATTTCACCGGCGGGCACTTCCTGCCCGCGCCTTTGTAGATGCCCTGCGTGGATGTCTCGGACTGGCACAACGGCCCCCGCCCCGGCGGCGCGCTTACCTGCAGCGACTACCAGGCCAGGGGCTACTGCCGGCACGGCCAAATCTCTCGCGGCTCGGAATGGGCAAGCGGAGCTGCGTTCCATTTCCCGGAGCGTGGCTGTTGTGCTTGTGGACGCAGCCGCCACCGTCTAGGTCATGGTGCGCTTCAAAACAGAAGCACAGGCCGCACCAGTAGTGGCATGGTTGGCAGCAGTGGCAGCGGTAGCAGTGGCGTGCTATCGCTCTCCGGTGGCAGCAACCAAGGCCGTCGCGAGAGCGCGAGTAGCAGCGGCCAGTGCCAATGCCCAGGCGTGTCCGTGTGCTCCAACTACTCGCTCGCCGCCTTCATGCTACGGATGCCCAAAGTCATCAGCGAACCTAGCTCACCGTGGTACGACTATCTTTGCACAGTGTACCGAACGCGGGCGTTGCCGCTGCCGCTGAGCCTGTCGATCCTAGAGGCATTTTACCCCGCGCTTTTGCCCGTGCCCGCGTGTACCAAGACGGCGCACCTGTCGCTGCGTACTGAGCGACGGTGGCACCGACGGTGGCGCAGAGCGAACATCTCTCTGGACGTGGATCAGAAGCGGGCCTGTCGCAAAGCAGTCTGCGTAGCGTGGCTTCCCGCACCGCCACCCACGGATGCTGCAGCGCGAGCCTTCGCTGTTGGGCGTTCCTACGTGCGCGTCCCGCCGCAGAACGGCTCCGCAAAGTCTGCATTTGGACATATCGTGATCCTGCAGCGACCGATTCAGGAGCGGCGGCCACAGGGCCGAGAGTTTGGACCACAGCACAGTTTCCCTTTTTCTGCAGTGCCACGCGCAGTCGACTCGTCCAGTGACGCCGCTTGGATCGAGGTTTCGCGGACTGCCTTCCCTGGGGAAGGGTATAGAGACTATGGCTGCTGGTTCCACCCTGCAGTCGGCACGGGCGTCTTCTTGCGCCGCGACAGGTAGCGCATTATGTCTCAGCTCTGCCCGGGATGGTTCCGAGATTTATGAGCTGGCCCCTCTCCTCGCCCTGCAGGCGGACGCTGCTGAGCTGGACAAATCGCCGCGCTGCGAGCAGGGCTGTCTCTGCGTGGACGGGCCACGCCATGCGCGGCCATCGAGGGGACGGTGATTCCTCAACAGCAGAGGCGGTCTGCGGGAGAGCCGTGCTGCACTGATCGATGCATGTCACGCTGCAGGCGATCTGCCACGCTTAGCGGCGCGGCGCGGGTACACGTCATTTGAGATCCTCGCCTCGAATGGATACACCTCGGGCTTTGAGGAACTCGGAACGACGGTGTGCCTCTGACCCTTGCCACCTTCGCATTCGCGCCCCGCGTTGACTCTGTGTGGCCCTGGCCCAACCACGTTCCCCCGCTTCACCCTGCGGATGAAAAAGGTGCCGGCACACGAGCTGGTGCTCATGGACAAGGAATGCATGGACCACAGGTCGGCCGGAAGTGACAATTAACTTAGCAATTACTTCACGTACGTCTTCGACCATGGTCTAGTCACACTATTTACATCTCTCTCCTCACACACTCTCACACCAACACGCATTCTTGCCTCCCCACCCACAGGTGCCCCTGCCGCGTGCAGAAGCAGCGCATGTGCCGCTGCCAGCTTTTCACCGGCTGCGTGCCGATCGAGACGTGGACGGGATGGCGATCGAACCGGAGATGCGGCTGCAACGAGGGTAGTCCGGCGGTTATCAACTGCGCGCTGACGGAGGTGCTCTGACTCACATATATTCTCAGCGCATAAGTGTGGTTGATGTGGGGAAGCCAATACCCTTGTCATCGAGCCTATCGACAGAGAAGTGCTGTTGTCATGACGAGGCCGCGTCTGATTCGCGGAGCGCCACGTGCTAAATCACACCGCGAGAGAGCGTGACTCGTGGCCCGCCGCTTGGCTTTGAGCCGACGGGGGGCATGTGTGGCTGTTGAGGGGGTGCGGCACCCTCAACAGCCATTGTTGAGGGGTTGCGAGGCACCCTCAACAGCCATTGTACGAGCAAACGCTCGGAGGAAGTTGGAGATCAGGCAGCTCGCGATGCTCGTTAGAGCTCGGGGTATCTCTGTGCAAGCTCCTTCCGAGGCACCAGTCGGCCCCCCTCGGCGCTCACAAAGAAAAAGGAAGTTCCCCTTATGGGGCGCCTAGTGCGGGCACGGCGCAGAGCCGTGATGCATAGAGCTCTCGCACAGTTCCTCTGCGTCGGCACACATTGCACTCAGGTGTCAGCCCTGCCAGCAGGTCTCTCCAGCGCTGTGTATCTCGATTACCATCTCACCCCTCCGTCGCAGGCTCGAGCAACTCCTGCGCCGCGTAGTGCGCCTTGCCATCCTCCAGCAAAACGCGGTAGAAGGGCTGCCAGGGATAAGGCAAGTCCCTCATAGGGCAGGCAAGGCCGAGGCTCAGGGTCGGCGGGCGCCCAACCTGCGCTATAACGCCATTGTCAACGCCGACAAAAGCCGTTCGATTGTCGACGATGCCGAGGGGACCCCCTGCTCACAGGAAGGGCTTGAGGCAGACTTGGTTTAGGCCAGCTCCGATTGTGGTGGGTGGTGAGGTGCGCCAATTCGCAGCAGCGCTGCCGCCGAAGGAGGCTGCTTCGCCTAGGCACATTGAGGAGGTTCGCCATCAGCGCGCATAGACTATCCCGATGTACCTCGGCTGTCTCTCGGAAACTCCGCCTCGCAGGTGTGATCCCACCCATACGCCACGCATGGGCCCAGCCGTTGGTGTCGTAGGCTCTGCCCAATCAAGAAGCGAATCTCTGGCGCGCGGCGCATTGGAGCAAAGGCGCCGCTCTCCTCGAGGCGACCAAGCGTGTCGTTGAGCTCTTGCAGCCGCCTCAGCGCGACAAAGGCCTTATCGACCTCATGCTGCCGCCTCAATTTTTCCGCGCGGATGAGGGTACGGCGCAAGTCGAGCTCCGGCATGGCGAGCGAGGCGAGCGCAGCCTCGATGTTGGCACTATCATCGAGGCCGCGGAATAGAGCCGCGACGTCAACACAGAGCACCTGGCCTTGGAAGCTGGCGGCAGCCTGGGGGGGGGGGGGGAGATAGTAGGGCTGCACGTGAGTTGGAAAGACGTGTGTCATTTGCACATGGAGCGTGTGCCCAGAGTCATTGCGCCTGCGAGCGTTTTGTCCTCCTGACGACACCATTGTAAATGGCTGTCCACAGACGTGGGCGCATCCTCAGCTCTCGTAGGCCACGGCACAGCGAGCGGTACAGCGTCAACTCAACAGAGGCCATATCAGCGACGAGATTCAGATGTGACAGCGACGAGGAGATGACGCGGGGACGTCCGTGGCCTTTTCGCGGATCTTCCTGTGGTTTCACAGCCTTGTTATTGAGAAGAAAATACGTCAAATGGCGCTGTGCGCTGGTCTGTGAGAGGTTGAGGTGCGAGCCCTGGAGGCCCTGGGAATGGGGGGAGACTACCCGCGGGCCTTGTAGATTCACAGTAGGGTGATAAGAAACAAGAACCTCGCATGCGACGACAGTGAGGGTGTGAGAATCAGACCCAGGGAAGGTCTTTCACTACCTTACAGCCCCTGCCTGAGCTCAGGCTCGACAGAGGTCGGTTTGAACATTGCGCTTAGTTAGCGTGTTGGTTGTACCACTTGCTCGATGTCCCGCGTCGGCGTGTAGTTCTGCCTTCTACGTTAGCCAACTATCCTCCTATCACCTGCCTCTCCTTGCACCTGCCCAGATCGCCATCAAGATGGATTGCGACCGCTCCGCCTCGTCAGTGCGCAACCGATACTTGCGCATCATCGGTTGCGCCGCGCGTCGCATGACGCCTGCAGCCGCTGAACCGTCGTAGAGGCTGGTCGCTTGGTGGGTGCTCGACGCCTTGTTGGACCCGACGCAGTCTCTATTCGCCACCAGCCTGCGCTTTGAGCCGACCAAATACTCCGAGAAGAAGGCTCTTTCGTCTTTGCTTCAGAGGCTGATTGGAGCAAGTCTTGACGCGGCGGCGCATACGACTCTGACCCGCACTGCCATCTACGTTTGCAGCACCAGCGCCCTCATCGCTTACATGTTGGTCTCACGGGGAAGGAGGTTGGCCCACCCAGCGATGTTATAGGAGTCACATAGGGGTCGGCCTTCAGTCGTGTGTCAAATAAGTGGGTGTTTATGAGATTGCCCTATCAAAGAGCCCAGGGGAGGTTAGATACGCGTCCAGGAATAACGGCCGTCTGTGCTGCGCGCCATCCGTGCTCTGCGGCTCGTATCTCGTGCTATAATACCCTATACGTGGCTACCCCTCCCCGCGAGCCGACGAGACCGTCCGGCCGGCGTCGCGGACGCAAGTCTGCAACGTGAAAGCATCCACCAGCGCGGGGTGCACAAGGCTTCTCAGAAAGAACGGTTCAAGCTAAACGTAAAACAGCGGGCACCCGCACGCCGCAGGCGCAGCCTTGGCTCTCGTCACTAATCCCATCTCGTCTCAGAGTTTGACGGTTTTATTTTATTTTTATTTATTTGGCTCGTCACTGCCATAGCTCCTCCCATTGCGCTCTTGCGTCCGAGTAGGCGCGGCCCTTCGGGTCGCTCCACCCCGGCTCCGCGAGCAAGTCGTGACCCGGCGCGATCGGCCGTGCGCGCGCAAAGAGCTTGTCGAGCGCAGAGTCGAGCGTCGCGCAGAACTCGGCGTCGGCCACGAGCACGTTGAGCTCATCGTACGGCAGCAACCCCTGGTGGACCGGCAAGTTCATCGAGCCGCGCACGAGGTTCGCCGAGCCGAGGAACGCGAGGTCGCCCTGCGTGGAACTGCTGCTGCCACCGTACCCGCCCGCGCCGTCGCCGCCCGCGCCGTCGCCGCCCGCGCCGTCGCCGCGCAACGCGAGAGTCGCCTTTGCATGCACCATCACTGGCGAGAGGAAAAGCCGCAGCGTGGGCCAGCCTCCGTCGAGAAGCGCCTGCGCCGCCTTCCGGTTTTCGTGCGCGTAGACGTTCGCGCACTCAGGCAGCAACAGCTCGACGACCGCGCCGCGCCGCAGCGCCTACGCGTGTTGCGAGTACACCAAAGTCAAAAACAACACAAACAAGTCCGGGTGCGAAGCCGTTGTGCAGCGTATTCGTCGCATGGCGCTGCTGATACAGCGCCCAGGGTGGTGAATACGATGCAAGGCAGCGGAGTGCGTGTCTTCTCGAGGGCGAGTTTGAAGAGAGGCGTGTGATCCGCATCTAGGACGCCGCGCAAACTCGAGCAGCTCGACGCCCCACCGGTGGCCGAGGTACGCCATCGCGACGCGGTAGCGGCCGAAGCGGGTGTCGCCGAAGAGCGCGCGGAAGGTTGGCTCGATCTCGTGCCTGCGAGGGCAGCCGAGGGGCGGGTGAGGTGCGGGCGGCGAGGTGTGGGCGAGGTGCGAGGTGTGGGCGAGGTGTGGGCGAGGTGTGGGTGAGGTGCGGGCGGCGAGGTGTGGGCGAGGTGCGAGGTGTGGGCGAGGTGTGGGCGAGGTGTGGGCGAGGTGTGGGTGAGGTGCGAGGTGTGGGCGAGGTGTGGGCGAGATGGAGGGTGGCTGGGGAGTGGGCGAGGTGTGGCCGTGGAGGGCTCCAGCGCCGACCAACGCGACGGCTCCTCTCGTCTCTCCGCTAATCTCGCGCCGGCCCTGCTCGCGCCGGTTGCACACAAACTCGACGGCCGGCGGAGCGAGCGACAGCGACGCGCGTGGCAAGTAGCGGCCGTCGCACGCGCCGCCTCCTCCTCCCGATGCGCCGGCGTCGACATCGCACTCGCCTCCGACGAGGACGTCTTCTGCGCCGTCCGGCCACGAGGAGCGGAGTGGCGAGAGGAGGTCGCCCAGCAGGCTGCGGGCAGGTGTCGGGCTGCTGAGCGGCAGGGAGCCAAGGGACGGTGGCGGGAGGGGCTCGGCAGAGGACGTCCGGCCAGTGCCTGGCCGATGCTCGGCGAGGCTCTAGCTGCCATCTGGCGCGCGGGTGTGTGGCGGTGGGAGCTTCTCGAAAGCGACGTCGCCTGCGATCGAAGACGAGAGAGCGCACGAGGACGCGAAGCTCGTACAGCAGCGAGAAGGGACCTCCGAGCGCCGTCGTGCTGCCCGCGGCCCGCCCGCCCGCCAGCGCCAGCGAGCTGGCGGAAATGGCAGCGCCGCCAGTCGTCGTGAGTGCGGTGGTGGCGAAGGCGGCGGTGGCGGCGAAGGCGGCGGTGGCGGCAAAGGCAGTGGTGGCGGCGAGGGCGGCGAGGGTGGCGGCGGCGACGACGGGGCCGGCGTAGGCGGCGGCGCGGCGAGCGCCAAGGTCGCTGGCGGCGGCGGTGGGTGATTTCCGCTCCGGGCCACCCCACAGAGAGAGGCGGAGCCGCTCTGCTTGCGGCGGCGGCAGCCGCACAGCAAAGTCCTCCCAGTCGTCAAACCGATCGCCGAGGTTGATGCCCCCGAGGATGGCGGCCTCGCCGGCGCGCCGCGCGAAGAGCGCATACTTTGCGTGATCGGGCTTGGACCGATAGGTCACGTCGCACCAGTCGTGGCGGCGCGCCAGCTCCGCAACCCGAGGGATGAGTGTGTCTGTCCTCTCGATCAGCCGCGAGATCTCGGACACGTATGACACGTCAAGCACGAAGCTGACATGCACGCCGCGCCCGCCGGCCGTTTCCAGCGCATCGAGCACGCGCGCGCTAGAGTCGCCGCCCTCCAGCAGGTACAGGCCAAGTTCGACCGTGTCTCCCGCAGTGGCGAGCGCGACCTCGTCGACCAGCGATCCCACCAACTGGCCGTACGAGGTCAGCAGCTCGGGCCTGCTGCAGCTGGCATCGGCGCTAGCGATGGTCGAGGGTTCTGGCCTGGTGCAAGCGATGGCCGCGGATTGACGATTGGTAGGCGTTAGCGCGGGCAGTAACGAGAGGAGCGCCTGACGCGTCGGGGCGGCGAGCAACGACATCACTGAAAAGCCTCTGCGGTAGTGTCTTCACAGCCTTGTTGTGAGAAGAAAATGGCGGAGAACGGAGTTCTCTGGGTAAGCTCAGCTGTGAACTTCCCAGTTGGTATGGCGCTATGCGCTGGTCTGTGAGAGGTTGAGGTGCGAGCCCTGGAGGCCCTGGGGATGGGGGGAGACTACCCGCGGGCCTAGAAGGCCCGCGCGCAAGGGGGTGGGACATTGAGACCGGTCATGAACGAGTGCGCGACACGCATGTTCACACAAAAACACAACCCCGGCCCCAAGACGCACAAGCTCAGACAGTCGAGAAAGGGTACAAAAACACAACCCCGGCCCCAAGACACAAAAACACAACCCCGGCCCCAAGACGCACAAGTGTCTTCACAGCGTATGGTTCACACAAAAACACAACAGGTATGGTTCACATGTCGACAACGTCGCGGGTTTCTTTTTCACATAAGCAACCTAGTGATCAGAGACAGTCAGGCGCATCGTTTTCTTTCTGTTCAAAGACCTTGAAAATAAAAGAAATGTGTTTGTTGACGGGCATCGACGGGCGCCGCGCACTCCGCTCGACTCCCCACGACGGAGTCTCGTGCTGCTCGTTTCGGCTTAATTCGCGCCGACGACGCCTCTTACGGCGTGGTGCCGTGCGAGATGGCGTCCTCATTCTCCTGTAGTGGAGATGCCCGCGGCATAAACCTCCGTGCCCTCACGGTCATCGACGACCCTGTTGCGGTGTGCCCTGCTGGCCAGTGGCAGCGAGGCCCGAGCGCCGAAGCCGATGCCCCTGTGATGTGGCGACCGCGGCTCGTGAACGGATCGCTGCGTCTGTCGGCAGCCTGGCCGCCAAAGTGCGACAGGCGGACGGGCACAATGTGGAGAGGCCGCTGGACCTCGACCTCACGCATGAGCCAGTGCGAGCGAGGCAGCCCGGGCGTCGAGTACTGCGTGCTGCGAGTTACGGACGCCACCGTGCTCGCCTCTGGCCTAGTGATAAACGCGACGCACCGCTTCAACCTCGCGCACTCGCACGTCGGCCTGGAGGGCCCGTGGGAGGGTGACGGCTTTGGCGCCGACGGCACAGCTCCTAAGGCACCCTCCTGCACGCGGATCGTCAAAGGCGCGCTCTACACCTTTCGTCAGAAATTCTCGCACAACCCGGGGCACACGCTGCTTCAGACGCTGCCACTGCTGGCGTTGGCGCTGCCGGAGCTGCTCAGGAGCGAGAATGCGAACGCCACGGTCCTCGCGCCATCGGCCCTCTTTCAGCTACTGGCGCAGCAGGTGCGCCACTTTTTCAAACGAAGCTCACGGCGGTCGAGCTCCCACCTCAATCGCTCAGAGTCACGTCGTAGGTGCTTCCCGAGTCTCGCATCCTCCTTTCCATGCATGCTCCAGTCCAGGCCGCCGAGGTCCGACTGCTGGTCGGGCGACCGCCCTTCTCTCCCTTGGACAACGCCTTCCCGGCCGGCATACTTCACCCGCTGCGGCCGCCGCTGCGGCCCTCGCTGACCGCCACGCGCAGCAGCACGCAGCCGAGAACGGTCCTCTTCCTGTCTCGCTCAGGTGTGTACATCGCCGAGCCGCCTCCACTCTCGCCGAGCCAGTCCCCGACCCCTCGCCCCCTGCCTCTCACTAAAGGGCCGCTTCCGTCCGCGGGCGAGAGAGAGCGGAGGGACGCCCAGGCCAGGAAGGGCCTCAGCCGACCAGGCGTGCGCAGCTTTGACAACGAGCCGCAGCCTAGATGCTGCATAGCGCCCGAGACTGCATAGCAACATTAGACAAGTGAGTTAAGCGCCAGCATTTTGGCGCGACCGCATTCCGTCGTCAACCTTGTGTAGCCCTTGAAGCACCACGCTTGAGTTACTTACACTTGTACTCAGGAGGCGGAGCTCACCCGTCGGACGCGCGAGATCGTCTCTGCTTGGTCAAAGGGGCAGGGCAACGCCGGGCTGCTGAAGCTCGAGGTTGTGCGCAGCTTCCACACCCTGGCGCGGCAGGCGCAGGCGTACAGCCGTGCGCGCGTGTTCGTCGGCCCGGAGGGCAGCGCCTTTTCGGGCCTCGCGTTTGCTCGCGATGGCAGCCCTTCCCGAAGAGCTGGCCCATCGAGGTGTGGAGGTCGCATCACACGCTCTTCTTAAACAGGCACCTGCCCCATGAGATGGTCCATGAAATGTCCGGTACGCGCATCTACGAGCAGTGACACACGCACAGGTGTCTCGGTCATTGAGTGGGTCGGCCGGCGGGACGATACGCTCTACCACCTCTCATACCTTGGCATCGCCGCGCGCTACTTCCAGCTGCTGCCGCACTGGCGCAATAGCACGCCAAGCGGGGCGGCGGCGTGCATCGACAACATCGACGACTGTCCGTGGCACCTGACGGCAGCCGACATGGAGCTCTACGCGGCGCTGCTCAGGGAGGTTATCGGTCAGATTCGGGTGGACTTCGAGGCATCCGCAAGGGGAGTTTTCTACGGAGGGCCGACGCCGCCGGTGTGGACGGCAGCGAGCAGGATACGAGAGGTTGCGAGCGCGAAGCTCGTTGGCTTCATCTGAGATAGATGGGTTAGGTTAGGTAGGAAGGTGAAGAACAGCCAGGCTCGGACTGGACACCAACGTGTAGTCTGTAGATGGCAGTGCTTTTCGCAGACAGACAGAAAGAAAACAGAAACCCAAGGGAGGCTTGCAAACCAGGAAATTCTTTTCGGGGTCGCTTGGCGCCTGACGTTGTCATGCCGGACTCGGCATGGCAGACCAAGGTCTCCGCAGTGCTCGGGCTGATGGCGGTGCAGATCACAGTTGGGGTTCTCTACCGCGTTGCTCAGGCGCACGGAGGGGGCTTCCACTTCTCGACAATGTCGGCCATCGCCATCGCCGAGACATCAAAGCTCGCCATCACTGTCGCCCTCCACGTCGCCGATCCGCACCGCGAGAATGGGAGCAGCGCTTGGGCGGCGGCGGTTGGCCAGCTTAGTTTGAGCGCGTGCCTCCACATCTTCTCGCTCGCCTCGCTCTACACGCTCAACAACCAGCTCGCCTTCTACGTCGCCATCCAGATGGACCCCGGCACGATATTCCTCTTCAAGGCGGCCAACGCGCTCATCGTCGCCGCCATCCAGATGCTCTGCGTCGGCAGGCGCTTCAGCGGCGAGCAGATTCGCGCCATGGTGCAGCAGAGACGGCGGTGGGCCAGCGCCCCGGTGGCCGCCCCACCACCAAGCTCCGTTGTTGCACCACAGGTGCTGCAGATGATTGGCATCATCATCGTGCAGCACGACCCCTGCCGCGGCCATGGCCGCTACCCACTGCGCGTGTACGGGCTGATGGCCTTCAGCGTGGGCATCACCGCAGTCTGCACAGTCCGGAACGAGTACATCGTCAAGCACTACAGGATCGCACTCAACGTGCAGAACTCAGTGCTGTACGCGAGCGGAGCTGCGCTCAACGTGAGATGGCCGAGACACAGCCGAGATACGGCCGAGATACAGCCGGGAGAGATGAGCGATGTACGCGGGGCCAACGGGGCCTCGCTCGACGCGCTCGCCGTCTCCCTGCCACTGCAGCCTCGGCCACACCCGGCTGCACCTCGGCCTCCTCTCCCCGCAGGTGACCGCCTTCTTCCTCGTGTCCAACCCGAGCAGCGCGCAAGCCGGGCTGGGCTTCTTCGACGGGTACGACAGCCCGCTCGCGGTGGCGGTCGTCGCATGCAACACGCTCATCGGCATCGCGATCAACCTCGTGTACAAGTACGCGGACGCGGTCCTCAAGTGCATCGCCACCGACTGCACCGCCGTCGTCCTCTGCATCATCTCGGCGCCTCCTCCCCAGATCACACGCCCCTCTGCAACTTCGCACTCGAGAAGACACGCACTCCGCTGCCTCTCGCACCGTGTTCACCACCCTTGGTGCTGTATCAGCAACGCCATGCGACGAATACGCTGCACACAGCTGCATCCGCACTACGCTGACTGGTGGTGTACCCGCAACGTAGGCCATCTTCTTCAACCTGCGGCCGTCGCTCACCCTCTGGTGCGGCGTCTGTGTGGTCTGCTACGCCGTCTACTCGTACTCGATGGCCGCTCGGCCGACGGAGCGCGACCCAGAGGCTAGTCGAGCGCTGGTCAGGGAGGTGAGCATGCAGGGGAGCATACAGGACGAGATGGAGCTGGAGTCGGCACGCGAGGCTCAGCGGCCGATGCTGCAGAGGACTTAGTTCTCGTTTCTTCAAAAAGAGTGGTGTACCTGTGTTAACGTGGGACTATATTAGTGCCAGTGCGCGCCAGTCCCGTGCCTAGTGTAAGAAAGAAAGAAAAGAAATTAGACAAACCACGCCAAAGGAGGCATCTGGGAGGACGGCACTCGCGAGTCGCGACTCGGCACGCCGCCAGCGCCACCACACAGGGATTTCACGGGAAGAAGGAATGAAGGTGTGTTGCCTAGTAAGGGGGAAAATTCGTTATCCCAAGCTAGGGCTGGGTCGAGGGGACAGACACGTCCCCACCTTTGCAGGATTTTGAAAGAAAGAAAGAAAGAAAGAAAACAGACAACCCAAGGAAGGGATGTTGTGCCCTTGTTTGTTTCTCTTGGCACCTTGGAGTGCTGGGGGGGGCGACAGGAAGAATGTGGCCCTGAGTTATGTGTACGCCAACTCCAGGGTGTGTGTGTGGCAGCCACGCTGGCTGTGTGTCTTGTGAGCTTGTTTGTGTCTGTGTGTCGCTCGTGCGTGTCGTCATCATCTGTCTCGCGTCCACCCATGAGAGAAGCCTACCGCGTTGGTGTCCAGTCCGAGCCTGGCTGTTCTTCACCTTTCTACCTACCTACCTACCTAGGGATGGGAGGACCACGGCACGCCGCCACCACACAGGGATTTGAGGATAGGAGTGTGGTGCTAGCCGTCGCCCACCCTATCCCTTGGTCGTCTGTGCAGGATTGTGCTGGTTTGGCGCGCTGTTAATCCCTTGCTTGGGCCAGCTGAAGCGCGCAGCCCTTCGATAAGGAAGCCAATGATAGAGCCGGTTATTGGCCGCCGTCGCTCCAGCCTCGGTAGCGGCCGTATGAGCCTCTCCGGCTCCGGGGTCGGCCTCGAGCGCCTCGCCATCATCCGTCAGACCACCGAGTTTGAGCACAGCCAGCAGGAGCTGCGGCTGTCCGACAGCGGCGACATCGACGAGAACCTGGGCAGCGAGCAATTCGCAAAGGATGAGGGCGAGTTCCACTATCTGTCGCCGCGCGGCATCGCCGGCGTGTCGCGGCGCTCGCTCGGGCCGTGGCTCCGGCGGGCGGGCTGGGCTCTATTTTGCTACCTCGCGCTGCTCGGCCTCATCCGGCTGGTGGTGCAGTCTCTGGTCAACGTGTCGACGCTCGACATCGTGGACTTTACGCTGCGGGAGCCATGGCAGCACTCCGCCGCCGCCGTTGTCGACGGCACCCTTCACATCCCCCTCTGGCTGCCGGTCGTGCCCGTGCTGACGGCGCCGCAGCTCGGCGTCGCGCGCAGCAGCTCAGAGCCTTCCCTGAGCCTTCTCGGCACCTTCCTGCAGGCGCCGCAGCTCGACGTGGTGCATGACGGGCGCGCGTTAGCGGCGCTCCGTCCCGAGGCGGCGCTTCCTCTCGGGCACGGCGGGCGGCAGCCGGTCACATTCGGTGGCCGCATCTCCCGTGTGGCACGGGCGGCTCGGAGGAACCCTTCCGACTGATGACCCGTTTCCGAACTTTAGGCGGCCGCATCTTTGTGTGGGACGAGGCCGCCTTCCGCCGCCTGGCTGACAGAATGCTGCACCAGCCCGCCCTGCAGCTCGAGCTCTCCGGCCAGGTGAGCATCGCGCTCCCTCTCCCTGCCATGCTCGCCGGCACGCCGCTGCTCGGCGCCTTGCTCGACACCGTCTTCACGGTGCGGATGATCCGCCTGTCGAAGCGCGTCTCGATTCGCGGCGCGGATGGCCTACACGTCGTCTTCAACAGCTTCTCCTTCACCGACGGGCCGCCGCCGCCCGGCTGCGCGCCAGGCGCACAGCCGCCGCAGCCAGCGCGCCTCGAGCTGGCGGCCGGCGGGGAGAGGAGCGGCGTGCTGCCGCTGCCGCCGCCGCCCGGGAGCGTGGCGGGCGTCGACTGCTCCGCCGATTCGCGGCCGCTCAGCGTGCAGCTCGAGGTGGCGATGCACAGCAGCAGTAGTGGCTGTAGTGGCGGCGGACCCCGCGGCCACGCCCGAGCGGCTCTCACCCCGGCGCGGCCAACCACAGGTGGCGATCCACAACCCGTCGAGCTTCGCCTTCCTGCCGCTCGGCTCGGTCGAGATGCTCATCCAGTCGGCCGACCTCCAGCCCTTCGCGCGCTGCACCACGGTCGCCCCCATCGGGCTGCCCCACGGCAACTCCACCATCATGCTCACCGGCACCATCAACGTCGGCCAGAGCGATGCCAACCGGCTCGCCTTCTCGGGCGCACAAGGGTGCGGGTGAGCGGCGTCTCCTCACACCCATCGCTGTGAGCAGGCGCGCCTTCTCCGGCGCCCTCGAGAAGCTCCTCGCTGGCAAGCCGACGCCGCTCGAGCCCTCCTTCGCGCGCGTCTCCACCGCCCTCTATGACTCCGCCCTCGGCGGCCTCACCGTCCCCGCCGACCTTCCGGGCCTTCCGGGCGGCGGCGCGCGCATCTTCAACCGCGTCTCGCTCCTGCTCGACCCGGCAGCGAACCTATTCGAGCTCGCGGGTCGGCCCATCTGGGGCAACTCGCTGCACGACGCCGCGCGCTTGGACGTGACCAACCCGTTCAACGTCGCCGTGCCGCGCCTCGTCAGCCTCTGCACAGTGCGGCGCGTGTGAGCGGCGCCGCTCACACGCGTAGGTCACCCTCGCCGTGCTCGGCCTCTCCGCCTCCGTCGAGTACGAGGGCGAGGCCATCGCGAGCGTCGTCGTCCCGCAGCTGCTGCCGCCGGTGCTGCTGCCGCCGCTCTGGAGTGGCGTCGTCGACCGGCGCCCTCCCCCGTCGAGCTCGAGCGAGCGGGAGCAGCGTCGTCTCACGCTCCGCGCTGCGAACAGGCGCTTTCCCGTCGAGCTCGACGCGCCGATCGCCAAGCTCCAGGCGCCGCTCGGCCGTCCCTCGCCAACTGGTGTCCTCGTGAGCTGGCCCCTCATCAAAAACTGGCGGGTTGTCAGGCGCTGCTGGGCCGCCTCGCGTTTGGGTCCGTCGCCGTCTCGCTGCGCGCCAACATCACGCTGCGCACGGGCAACCTGACCAACCTCACCGTCGCGTACAGACAGGAGAATGTGAGCGTGGCGCTCGGGCGGTGACACGCCGCCGGGCCGTGTGCCTGTCCGTGGCCACAGCCAGGTCGCCCCTCGGCACCAAGCTACCTCGCCTCCTGTCTCTCCCTATCTTTGCCGTGGCCGCAGCACACGCTCCACTCCGCACGCTCGGCCCAGCAGCTCCACTCCTAGCACCTCTCTACCTTGTCGAGTATTCGGTGCCGCTGCACTCTCGAAAAAGTGTATTTTCTCGGTTTAGGAAATTCTTTTTTGCACAGTGTACCTGTGTTAGTGCCAGTGCGCGCCTATCGTTGTGCGAGGTTTTCAAAATTCTTTTTTGCCGCGCCGACAGGAGCGACTGGCTCTGCAGCCGCAACTGCCCATAAAAAGGCGCCTCATCGCTCGGCGGTGGCACGGGGTGCCATCGCGCCACACATGGCCCACTCTGGACCGTTCCGATGCCAGTGCGGCCAGATACACGCCGACCAGTACGACGGGCCGACCAACGACCTTCTGCCGTACATCGACACGGCCGGCGTGAGCGCGCTCAACGAGTCGGAGGCGGGCGCGTGCAGGCGCATCTTCCGGCCGTTTGACCAGAGGCTGCAGCGCGACGCGTGGCTGCAGTCGGAGGACGATGACCCGCAGCTGCTCATCACGATCCCGTTCACGTCTCCAGTCAAGATCCAGTCCCTGACGGTGATCGGCGGGGCGGACGGCAGCGCACCGCGCGAACTGCGCGCATACATCAACCAGGAGGCGCTCGACTTTGACGACGCGGACCGGATGATGGCGGTGCAGACCTGGCAGCTGCAGGAGGGCGACGCGGAGGGGCGGATAGAGTACCCGACGCAGTTCTCGCGCTTTCAGAACGTGTCGAGGCTCCACTTGCTCGTGGTGGACAACTACGGCGCCGACGAGACCACCATCTACTACATCGGCCTCAAGGGCATCGGCACCGACCACCAGCGCAAAGCCGTGCAGGCGAGCCGTGAAACAGCGGCGGGGCGGCGGCGGCGGGGGCGGGCGAGTGCGGCGGGGAGGTCGCTGGTGGGGAGTGATCCGCTGCGATGGTGGTGGTTTGGAGGGTGGGGCGGGGGCAGTGGGGGCGAGGGCGGTGTCGTCGATGGTGGCGGTGGAGACAGGGCGGGCGAATTCACGATCTCGGCTGTGGACAGGCGGTCTACGAGCTACGGCCGGTCGGGCAGGGGACGGATATCAAGGCGGGAGCCGGCGGCATTGCGTGACGACTGACGAGGGGCGGAGCGATTGGCGGGTCGACCCGCGGCTGTCATAGGCCTCTTGATCTTCACGGCGCTGTTGAGTGTGGTGCGCTGCGGGCGCGCGCGCGGACCCGGCGAGTTCTTTATTTCCCTCAAGAAAAATAGAAAAAGAAAACGCCGGCGCCGGACAGCCCTCTCACTCTCCCACTCCGACACAAATGGTGCTCTGGCTCGCCTCCGCTCTCACCAGCCTGGTTGGCACCCGCCGCATTGCCACCGGGCGTGCCACCACGGCACAGATGCGCTCCTTCTCGTCGACCAGCGAATATGAGCAGGCACTCGCGGCGGAGGCTACGCTCCCGTCTGGCTTCCAAGTGGGCACGGCCGGCTTCCGCTTCTCTCCCGCCGAGGCGGCCGAGGGAACGCGAGCCACGATGAACCTGACACTCATCGTCGCCGACGCTCCCTCCAGCAGCTGGGCCGCCGTCTTCACCAAGAATGCCTTTTGCGGCGCTCCGGTGACTGTCGGCCGGAATCGGCTCGCGGCGGGCGGTGACCTGCAGGCCATCGTCGTTAACAACAAGATCTCGAACGTGTGCTCCGGCAGCGACGGCGTGGGCGACTCGGAGGCGGTCTGCGCCGCCGCCGCCGACGCGCTCTCGCTGCCCGGCGGCGCCTCGTCTGTGCTGCCTGCCTCGACTGGCAACCTCCAGCCGAGATGCAGCCGAGATGCAGCCGAGATGCAGCCGAGACGCAGCCGAGATGCAGCCGAGACGCAGCCGAGATGCAGCCGAGATGCAGCCGAGAGCAGCCGAGATACAACAGAGATACAACAGAACTCTCCCCACCGTCTCGCTGTGAGCAGGAGTGATCGGCTGGCGGCTGCCGGTCGGCGAGATGGCAGAGGCGGTTCCCGCAGCGGCGGCGGAGCTGCAGCGGGAGAGCATGCTGCCCGCGGCGCGCGCCATCATGACGACGGACCGGTACCCCAAGCTCCGCCGCGCCTCCGCCGCCGGGGGCTCCATCGTCGGCACGGCCAAGGGAGCGGGCATGATTGAGCCCGACATGGCCTTGCGGTGCTCTCCTCGCGCTCCCGGGAGGAGCTGCGCACCGAGAGTGGCGTGTGCTGTCTAGGCCACCATGCTCTCCTTCGTGCTGACCGACGTCGCCGTGCCTCGCGCCGAGCTGCAGCGCATGCTCGCGGCGGCGGCGGACGCCTCCTTCAACTGCATGTCCATCGACGCCGACCAGTCGACCTCCGACTCGCTCGTCCTCTTCTCGAGCGGACGGGTGGAGCTGCCCGCGCCAACAGCAGAGCGGGACGAGGCGCGCGCACCACGGCGAGGTGGGGCGGAGGGCACCCCGTCTCTTCACGGCTGGCCGCGTGGACAGGCGCTCGCGGAGTTCGAGGCGGCGCTGAAGCGCGTGTGCGACCAGCTGGCGGCAGACGTGGCGCGCAACGGCGAGGGGACGACGCGCGTGGCTGTGTGGGCCTGGGGGGAGGGGTTGGGGGCCTCTTCGGATCCTTCTCGGAGCCCTCCTGTCAGGCACGTGCTCCGGGTGGCGGTGCGAGGCGCTCCGTCGGCGGAGCTGGCGCGCGGCGTCGGCAAGGTGTCGTCAAGTCGCTCGTCCAGCCGGTGTGAACAGCGTCTCTCCACGGCGCGTGGCGTGAACAGGCCGTCGTCAACTCGCCGCTCGTCAAGACGGCCGTCGCGGGCAACGACCCCAACGTGGGCCGCATCGTCGGCGCCGTCGGTTCCTTCCTTGGCAGGGCTGCGCCGCAGCTCGACCTCGGGCAGTGCACGATGGCCATCGGCGGCGACACCGTCTTCGAGGGGGGTGACACGTCACGCCCCTCGCCCCGGCGCCCCGCTCCACCCCCAAAGCACCGCCCCTCGAACCTCCTCGGCTCGTCCCCGCTAGGCTCCTTCCGCCTCTCCCCCACGCGCGAGGCGTCGCTCTCTGCGCACCTGCGGCAGGCGGCTGGCGGCACCACGGCCCGCCCACTCCCCGGCCGTTAGCCCGACCGCGGGACCGCCCTCTCTCGGCGCAGGCGCAGCAGGAGAGCGCGCCCTTCCCGCCGCACGAGCGCTTCGTCGAGGTGGAGATCGACCTCGGCGCCGGCGGGGAGGCGAGCACGGTCATCGGGTCCGACCTCACGCGCGAGTACGTGGACATCAACGCCGACTACCGCTCGTGAGAAGAGGCCCTAGGGTGGGGCTAATCAAGAAACAAACAAGCAAAAAGAAACAACCGAGCTCAGGGAAAAGAAATCGGGCGCGCACCCAAACCCTGTTGTGTCGGGCGAGCTGCAGAGAGGTGCCATCAGCAGTGCGCTCGCCGGCCTCGCTGCTCGCTCGCCACCACACCAACGCGGGAGCTTGTCCCTTAGCAGGCGCCTACACCACACCAACGTCATGGCCAACACCGCGACCATCAAGTGGTTCGACCGCAAGAAGGGCTATGGATTTGCGTCACCCGAGGGCGGCGGCGACGACATCTTTGTGCACGCACTCAACCTGACCAAGGACGAGGGCAACAAACAGCCGTTCGTGGACGACGGCGATGTCATCTACTACGACCTCGGCGAGCACAACGGCCGTCCCACGGCCATCAACGTCTCCTTCCCCCCGGACAGGCCGGCCCGGCCACGCCGCCGCACGCGTGGCAGGAACGCAAACAAGGACGCGGACGCCGAGGCCGAGGCGCTCGCCGACGAGGAGCAGTCGGCCGCGGACGCGCGGGAGTCCAAGGATGGCGAGAACGGCGGCGACAAGCCGCCCCGCGCAGGCGGCGGCCGCGACGGCAAGACGCACCGCGCCAACAACGGGCGGCCGCGCAGGAACGACAAGGGGCTGGGCGGCGGGCGCCCCAAGGGGGGGTCGAAGCCGCCCGCGCGCCAGGGCAAGGCGCGCGCGCAACGCCCCCGTCCCGCCGGCCCCGACAATGCGCTCCCTCCTTTGCCCTCGCCGCTCCCCGCCGCTCGTTGCGGAAGCCCCGCAGCCCCGCCTTATCTCCCCTCCCCCGCTCCCAACGCGCCCGACGCCGCCTCCCCGCCTGTTCGCCTCGCAGGCGGAAGACACCGCACAGGCGGCCTCGGACGGCGGCGCGGCGGTCGCGGCGGCTCCCGACGCGTCCGCAGAGTGAGCCTGAGGCGCGCGCGAGCCTGCTGTGGCAAGCCCGGTTACACAGACATCGGTCGCGCTCACAAGATTTCTGAGCGCCGAACCCGTGACTCACTCTCTCCGCCCGTCTCGTGTGCGGCGGAGGAGAACTCTCCTGATTTCTTGCCACTTCTTTGTTTGTTCCCTCTCATGTCCCATGGATGGTTATAATCGTCGTGTTCTCTCGCGCTCGCCAGGCGCTCGCTCTCGCTCGCGCGTTTAGCTAGGATGTGTCAACGGACAACGCTCACGGTACTCGCGGAAAGCGAAAAGCGGACACGGGGGAGCTCACGCGGCAAGGTCGACTCGAAGCGGAGGGGCCCCTGTTCTCTCCTTTTTACACCCATCTCCTTGAGGTGTCCGTTTTTTTATTTACTCGAAGGTGTTGTGGGTGCGCGCCTGTGTGCAGTGTGTCGTATGTCGTATGTGCGCGGAGAGGAAGGAGGTCCGCGTGGAGCGGAGACTGGAGTGTGGAGAGAGGTCTCACTGGCAGACGCGTCTGGCGAGTGGCGTCCTGGCTCTCCGCGGAGCAGGGGCCCCACAGCTGTCTCGTGTCTGTGTACTGCCTCCAACATACGTATCGTGGGTTGGCCGCATGCAGCATGGCGTGTGTGAGACACTCCGCGGGTTGGCTGTGCGCCGCTCAGCCCGCGTGACTCTGGCTCTCCCTCCACACCTCAGACTCGAGCCGCGCGCCCTTCTCGAGCAGCGCGCTCTCGGTGGCCTCGACGACGGCCCGCATCCCGCCCGTGATGCGGCGCAGCTCGGCCTCGGAGACAACGAACGGCGGCATGGTGTAGAGCATGCGGCCAAAGGGGCGCAGCCAGACGCCGCGCCGCACGAGGAGGGCCTGCACCGACGGCAAGTGCAGCGGCTCCTCCATCTCGACCACGCCTAGGACAGGGCGGGGGCAGGTCCTAGGCAGGGCCGGCGGGTGCGGCGGCGCCTCCGCCTCGACCGCGCCGATCGCGCCGAGCACGCGCACGCCTCGCACGGCGGGCGAGGAGGCGAGCGGGCGCAGCTCCGCCTCGAGCTGCTGCGCGATGGCGCCGACGCGAGACTGCCACGGCGAGTCGAGCAGCAGCTGCACCGACGCGCTCGCGACGCGGCACGCGAGCGGGTTGGCCATGAAGGTTGGGCCGTGCATCAGCGGCACCGGCCTCTCCGCGCCCTCGCCGCCCGATGCCCCCTCCGCCACCTGGCCGGAGCCACCCGGGGGGGGGGGGGGTGTGAGGGGCGTCGCTCCGCGCACGCCGGCTGATGCCGCCCCCCTCCGGGTACCTCGTCGGTGGCGAGGGTGGCGCCGAGGGTCATGTACCCTCCGGTGAGCGCCTTTCCGACGCACATGATGTCGGGAGAGATGGCGGCGTGGTCGCACGCGAAGAGAGCGCCTAGTCCCGGTGGCCTTGCCTCGGGTGCGCGCCGGGAGGGGCGCCGAGGGGGCAGCGTGGAGAGAGAGGGAGGGAGCGAGCGCCGGTGCGGCCGAAGCCAGTCGCGATGCAGTCGAGGATGAGCAGCACGTTGTGCTCGTCGCACAGCTGCCGCACCCGCCTCAGGTACTCGGCAGAGTAAAAGTGCATCCCGCCCGCGCCCTGCACGATCGGCTCGAGGATGAGGGCAGCAACCTGCTCAGCGCCGGAGGCGTGAGGAGGCGCCGGGGCACAGCGCTGGTGCGAGGGCGGCCGCTGCCTCGTGCGAGTGCTGCGCGAGCAGCGAGCGCAGGCCGGCCACGTCCTCCTCGCCGCACGCCTCGCCGAAGCGCGGCGCGGGGCGGGGGGCGAAGAGGTGCTTCGCGAGCACGCCTGGGGGAGCGAGGGAGGCGTCGCTGTCGCCAATCATCAACCCAGGAGCGTTCCTGCTCTGCGTCGCTGTCTATCTCTCCCTCTACCCGCGCGCCGCCGAACATCTCCGCGTGCATCCCGTGGACCGGGTCGCAGACGCCCATCGCGCCAAACGTGTCGCCGTGGTAGCCGCCGCGCACGGTGAGGAGGCGGGAGCGGCCCTCCACGCCCTGCGCGCGCCAGTACTGCAGCGCCATCTTGATCGCCACCTTTCACACTCATCCTTGGGCCGGTGAGCGACACTGCAACAAGAGCGCGTCCTCTCAGCGCCGTGGTCGCAACCTCGACAGAGACCGAGCCCGAGTCGGCGAGGAAGACGCGCTGCAGCGGCTGCGGCGTCGCCTCGACGAGCAGCTCGGCCAGCCGCACCTACCCGCAGCCGCCCTCTCCTCTCGGCGCCTCCGTCGCGCGCCGGCAGCTCCTGCGCCGTCGCGTGTCTGCGCGCCGCCGGCCGGTGCGTCAGCCCTCCAAACATCACGTGCGACATCGACCCGATCTGGTCGACCGCCGCCGCATCGAGCTCCGGGACGGCGTAGCTGCGGTGCGCGCACGCGGGGTGGGGAGACAAGCCCCACGCAGACACTGACCAGAGCGCGAAGCAATGGAGCGTGTGGTGGGGGTGCGGTGGTGCGCACCACCACAGGGAGTGCCTGAAGGGAGACACATCTGGGGTGGCATCTAGGGCGCCGGGCCCGTGCACCGCGCACCACCACGACGACATCCCGTCCACCAGCTGCTCTCCGCCCTCGAGGGTGAGCGTCACGCCCGCCTAGCTGGGGCAGGGCCGTGTCAACCCAGCTGCGCCCCGCGCCTGCGTCTCCAGCTCGACCTGCGAGAGGGCGCCGCGCGAGAGACCGCAAGGCACGGCACCGGCCTCGTGGCGCTCGTGTACGGGTGCCACAACCGCCGCGCGTCCTTCTGCAGCACGCTGGCGGTGCTCTCCCGCTCGCCGCCGCCGCCGCCAAGGCCCGCCCCCGCTCCGCTGCTGCTCGCCCCCGCTCCGCTGCTGCTCGCCGCCGCCAGCCTCGGCTGGGCGGGCAGCGGCGTGCACGCGCGCGGAAGGCCGTCGAGCAGCTCGGCGAAGTGGGCGCCGACCTCCTCCCACCACCCGTCCAGCGGCTCGGGCAGCGGAGGCGGCGCAGGCAGGGACCGGACCCGCACGCCGAGCGCGGCGCCGATCGCCTCTGCGTTGCCGAGCCCGCCGCCGCCGCCCGGCTCGAAGAGAACCACCTGTGGCGAACTCGAACCATCTCGGGGGGGGGTCGGGCGGCATCGGGTGATCTCGGCTCGGAGGCAGGGCACGGGCCGAAGCACGAACCTCGTGCAGCGCATGACCGCGGCTGCGAAGGAGCTCGGCGGCGCAGACGGTCGCGGAGATGCCTCCGAGGGCAGCGTCGCCGACGAGGAGGGCGGGCAGCGGCGTCTCGGTGGCGCGCGGCGCCTCTGCGAGCTTCGCCGTCGGCAGCGCCGTCGGCAGTGCATCACACTGCAGGCTGCGGCTCGGCGACGGGCTCGCGACGCCTCCCGCCGTCTCGACTAGCGCGAGCGCCTATGTCTCGGGCAATCTCGGTCATCTCGTGTCATCTCGCGTGATCTCCCGTCTCGAGACGGGCGCGGCGCGTCTGGTAGGCCGTCCGCCATAGGAGACGCGGCGAGAGCGGCTGCAAAGCGGTCAATCTCCGCCACGGTGGCGCGGCGAAGCTCCGCGTCGCTCACGCCTCGGCCCTCCCTCTCGACTGCGACGTGCGGCGAGACAGCTGGCCGCCAGGCAAAGAGTGTCAGGGCGCGCTGAGGCGGCGGCGTGGCAGAGGCGGCGGACGGCGACGGTCCGCTCGTGCTCAGCCCGGCCGCGGCGGCATGCTCACCCACCACGTGCTGACAGCCGGCTGCTCTCGCCACAAAGGCGCCATCAGAGTCAGGCACGCCAGTCTGCACGGGCTTGAGGAAAAGCGACGGCAGGCTGCGAGCCGCAGCGGCACGCATCAGGCCGGCGGACACCAGCGTCTTTCCAACGGCGGTGCCTGAGCCCCAGACGGTCGCGAGTCTCATTTTGTGTCGTGATGGCGCCGTGCGCCAGTGGGCCGGGATTTTCTTTTCGTTCTATTTCTCCAACAACTCTTTTTGTATTCTGTCATGACACAAGTGATCCCACGACAGCGATTGTGGGGACTATTCTCTTAGTGCAACGATGCAGAGGGCCTCCGCCCCTGGCTAGCCCCCTTCCCCGCCCGCCCCTTGTTTGTCCGATTTCGCCGCCGTCTCTCAGCGCCGTGCCGGGCGACGATCAGCGCGAGGACCAAGGCGCCAAAGTAGCCCTCGCCTGCTGCCTCGAGGACCGAGCGGCTGCCGTGCGATGCGAGTTCACCGGCGCGCAGGGCGGACCCCACTAGCAACGCGGCGCCCAGCAAGCTCAGCGCCTCGGCGACGGCCCCCGGCCCGAGCGTGGCAAAGGCCAGGCCGCCTGCCACAGCTGCGGCAGCCGCCGCGCCTCTGTCCGCCTGCTCCTCCGTCGCGAGGTGCTGCGCCACGCAGCCTGCCAGCGCCGCCCCGAGCACAAAGAAGCCCAACTCGGGCACGTGGCTGCGAGTGGGGCGCGTGGCTCAGTCTACTCATGGCGAGCGCCGCAGCTAATCATTCTGCGTGCCTGGTCATGATACCGAGCAGCGCGCCGCTCATGGTGATCAGGCCGACCCCGTACAGGCACGGGTCTGACGGCTGTGCGCCGGCACTCTGCTCAAGCAGGCCCTCCCCATTAAGAATGAAGTCGTCGCCGCCGCCTCGGAGCCAGGTGACGGCGGCCAGCGCGCCACTGAGAACCGCGAAGGTCGTGACAGCCACACTCGTCAAGCTGCTGCTCGACGGCGTGAGCGGAAGGACAAAGAGTCCTGCCCCGACGAGCAGCGTGGCGACCAGCGCACAGCCATCAGAGGAGGAGGCCGGGAGTCCGCTATCGTGCGCCGTCGCGTTGGCGGTATGCTGCTGCAACAGCCCGTGCAGGGTATCATTTTGAGCCTGCCAGCAGTTACGGCTGAAGACCGTGTAGAGCACCTCTCTGAGTTGGCACCAGTCCATGGGCGGTGACGTAACGGTGCCGGTCTCCGTTCTTGAGTCGAGAGGGCGCTCGGTTGGAGCTGCAGAGCCGCGGGCCACTATGGCTACGGCGAAAGTGCCGGCGCCATGTATCGGGCCGGCCATCGAAACGTGGGCTCGCCGTTATGGTGACACGCGAGCGCGGGGGCGCGCGTTGAACCGTAACGACGACTTTTACTTTCGCCACAACGGCGGTCTGTCAGCACGCAGGGGCACCACACAGCAAGAGAGCGTCGCCCTGTCCAATCAACAATGCCAACGTCGTACGTCGGAGCGCCGGTGGGCATGCCAGCGCGGAATCTGAAGTCGCTGAAGCCGCCGTCCGAGGAGTACATGGAGAAGGCTCGGAGGAAGGCGGCGGACTACACAACGGCACATGGTTCTGGCACTGGCACTGGTCCCGGTGCTGGTGATATACCCATCTTGAAGAGCACGGGTGAGATTGAGTATGTCAGTGCCGGCGACGCCACGAGCTCTGGCACCAAGGCTGTGCCATCGGGTACAGCTGAGCCCGCCCCCCCGTCCTTCCCGTCGCAACTGTGGTTGCTCTACAACGATGAGAAGTGGAGGCTACAAAACGCTGCTCAAAAGATGGCGGATGAGTTTACGGCGGGCGTGCACCCCTACGCCATAGCGGAGGGCTACCCAAAGCATTCGGTTGCCACGTATGGTAAATACCTGGGCGACGACGACGGAAGACCGCACTCAGTCGGGTACATTGTGAGGCTAGCCGCTATCTACGACACCGTTCGACAGGCTCCGCCGTCAGAGGTGTTTGCATTCACCGCATTGCTGAGGGATGTCACAGCGGGGATTCGATGACAGTCTGCCTTGCGCATGGATGCTGGGGCGACGTTCTTTGTCTTTGTAGAGAGTACGATGTGGTGCACCGCAATCGGACACGGCGTCGTCTGTGTCTGAGTCTGTGTTCTCATCTCTCTGGGGTGTTAGTATCTCCCTGATTCATTGCATTTGGTTCCCGTTCTCCTTTCTTACACACTGCAATCGACAACATGTGAGCCCCTAAAGGACGCTGCGGCACCGGCTCGTTCGCCCCATCCTTCAAAAAAGCGCCCGTTGTGGCGCGTGTGCGCACCACTCTCATCCCCCCGCACCGACCGTGAGCGGCAAAACACGGTGCCGCCCTCGCGCCCTCGCGCCGCTGCGCCGGACGAGTCCGCCCCGCCTCTCGCTCCCTTCCCTGCGCGGGCCGCGGCGTCACGTAGATGGCAGCGAGGCTCCAGCCCTCCGCGCAGATTGAGCAGGCGCGGTCGAGACCACGGTCGACACGCCTTGTGGCAGCCTATGGGGAGGTTCCGAGAAGGTTCAGAGAAATCCGGAAAATTTGCTAGGCCACGCCTGTCGCATCGCGCGTTCGTTCTCCAGTCGCTGCCTCACACGCTCCGACGACCATGCACGGCCAGTACGGCCATCGGACGGGGGGGGGTCCGGACCCCCCCAGCAGCAGAGCTCTGCTGCTGGGGGGGGGGGTCCCCCCCCCAGCAGCAGAGCGCACTGGACCCAGCTCCCGCCTCTTCGCCGCCGCCGCCCCCCTGGCTGGTCCATCGCGAACCCACTATGATTATCGGAAGCTCTCCTCCAGCAGCAGAGATGTGGGTGTCTTCCGACAAATCAAGCAGCCCGACCGCCGCGAAGCGGGATGATAGCGAGAGGTGTACTCCGCGAGGTTGAGCGCTGCACGCGGTACTCGGCGGTGTCGCAGCGTCGAGCAACACTCGGTGTCAGAGCGTCGCGCCAAATCAGTAGTCTCATCGCCGAGTGATTGCTGGCCTGTGGCGTATGACCTCGCGCGGATATCACCAACAACGAGCATGCGAAGATAGGGAACCATATCTGATGGACTTGTACCGCCCGCTGTGCTCTCCGCTGTGCCACAGCTGCGAGAGCCGTATCTTCCCTCCTTGAAGCAGAGGCGCCGCGAGGCACGAGAGGCGTAGAAGAGAGGCTGGCGTGCCCCGCACCGCCCGGCTGGCAGTAGGAGGGCCCGCCGGTGAGACCACTGATTTTGGTGCCGACTATAAATTCTCGCCACTGGAACACATGCTACTTACAGCTGCTGTCTGTACAGAGATGCCAGCACCCCTCACAGGCAGAGCTCTGCTGCTAGGGGGGGGGGTCTGACCGCGCTTGCCTCGACAAAGGCATGCCCCTCTAGCGGACGCGAGGCCATCGCGCCCAGGACAATCGCGTCAGCCTCGCCAAAGCCGGCGGCGACGACGAGGTAGCCGGCGGCCTTGAGCTGGCCAGCCTGTGCGATGGTCTGCTCGTCACCGCCATAGTCGGGCTGGTTGGACCCGTCGGTGAGCATGACGACTGCCCCGCGCCGCGGGTGGCCCGTCGCCTCGTTCTGCGCCTCGCGGGCCAGGTCTAGGGAGTCCTTGGCCAGCGCGAGCGCGTCCACCATGTTGGTGCCGCCGGAGGACGTCGCCGAGAGGCAGTAGCGAGAACCAGCAAGCGCGATCGACGTGTGCGTGGGCGACCGTGAGGCTGTCTGTGAGGCGCGCGGTTGCGACGCCGGAAAAGTCGTCAGAGAAGGGCCCAGAGTCGTCCTCCCACACGTAGAATCCGGCAAAGTCTCCGACGTTGGCGTCGAATTCACTGAACTCCCAGGCGCCAAGAGACGCAGAGTGCACGCAGGCCCTCAGCATGGCTGGTGGTGTGGTGGGGTGGTGAAGCCTGGGGCTGGGCGGGCTGAATCGATCACCATAAAAACCGCGGCGCGGCCACGCCGAGCGCCATCGTATCACGCTCGGAGAAAGAGTCAAAGGCGGTTTCGACATTGATGACACCTCGTCCCCCCCTCTCCAAAAAAAGCGTAAAAAGAGGCGCGGAACAGGCCGGAAGCGCCGCTTGGACGTGGGTCACACAATGGCAGCGCTCCAGACGCGCTCTGGTAGCTGCCAATGAAGCCGCAGCCCATCGCGCGCGTGCCGGACGGCCTCTGCACCTCTACTGCAGATTTCCTGCACCGAGCGACGCGTCAAACCTTTGTTGCTGCCCATGACCGACGGCGGCTCCGAGCTCGGGCGAGCGAGCCCTGGCTGAGCTGAGTGGATGGACTGCCTTGTCGAGTGCAAGCAGCTTGGCTCCGCCGGGAGCATGTGGTGCAACATGTTCTCTGGGCGCCAGCAGACGCGAGCGCGCAAGCGCGTGTTGAAGCGGACGCTCCATAGCAACACTCCAAGATACACTCCAAGGGGGGTACACGGTTTTTTATTCGGGTTTGGGGTTTGATAGTGCACTATGGACGACGAAACCGAAGCGGGTCGTGGCCCCGGGGTGTGGTTTTTATTGCGGACATTCTGCAGAGATGGGAGCCGAGATGGCGGTATTATGATATAGCGGACTATATAATGCCCGAGAACAATGCAGGGAGGGAGGAGCTCAGGCGCTTAAAAAAGCGCCAAGACCCAAGAAACAGACTGCGTGGTCGTAAAAGAGTACATACCGCAAATGCGCGTGCCCGCAGGCGCGTTAGCTCGGCGTCTCTGCCTCTGAGGAGTCCCCTGCCCCCTCCCGCACCTATGCCCCTCCTGACCTCCACCCCCTCGCGATGCCGGCGAGGTCGCCCTAGCACTCCGTCTTCGGCGGCGCAGATCGAAAAAAACTGGGAACGCCGCCACGGCACGAGTGCCACGGCTGTCGGTCTCGTCAGGCCGATGCGCCGGGCGCAGCAGCCGACTCGGGCACGACGGGTTTAATCTCGACGCCGGTACCCAGGACACCGTCGTCGTGCCCACCGTACTGCGTGAACCCGCCCGATTTCATCGCTCTCTTGCGCTTCAGCCTCCTGCAATAGAGGAGCATCAGGATCGCAAAGAGGCCCAGGCAAAAGGCGCCGATGACTTCGATCATCGCGGCGGCGCCCTCGACGGCCGGCGGCGGCGCCGGCGGCGGCGGGTGTACGCACGCGTTCGAGGGCTCGCCGATTGCGCAGTAGTCCCAGCGCTTGCCGCTGTCCTTGTCGGCCACGTAGCACCACGGCCGCTCCTCCCGGTCTGGGTTGCGGCAGAAGTTGTGCCCGCCGAGGCCGGAGCGAGGGTAGTGCTGGGCGGTCCGCGTGTGCTGTTGGGGCGACTGGTCCGACCACCGCTGGCACGGGTAGCCACTCTCGGTCGTGGCCACCTTGCCGCGGTAGTCGGCTCCGTCTTGCCGCTCGTAGCACTCGTTGTTATTGTGGAAGCAGTCGTCGATGTCAAAGTTGCACGACTCGACGTTGCACGCGGCGTCGCACTCACCGTCGCCGAGCGAGGTTGGGAGGCAGTCGTCTGCGCATGGCGTCTCACCCTTCTTGAGGCAGTCGTGCTTGTCCCACTGGCACGAGGCGCGGAAGCACGCCTCGTCGCAGTAGTGGTCGCCGATCCACTCGGGTTTGCACGAGACGGGGCAGCCGTCGGTGCAGTCCGCGCTCTCGGCCGAGTCGCAGGCGCAGTCGCCCCTGTCGAAGAAGCACTCCTCCACGTCGCACTGCTGGTTGCAGGTTCCGTCGCCGAGCGAGAGCCACTCGCAGCCCGGCGCGCAGAGTGTGGATGGCGCGTCGTCTGCGGAGGCTTCCTCGACGCCGTAGACGACGAGCGAGAAGGTGGAGTGCTCGTCGTACGCGAGGATAGAGAGGTACATCGTGCAGGCCGCCTCGGTCCCCGCGGCGCCGCAGAAGAGGTAGTTGTACCGCCCGAGCGTCCACTCCTCCACGCCGTAGTTGTCCGAGAGGAAGGTGTAGTTTGCGCCGGTGGGGAAGGGGTTGTCAAAGGAGACGTACAGGTCGGGGTCGCCCTCCTCGGGCACCACCACCACCTTCACCTCCTGCACCGACTGCGGGATCTCGACCTCGTAGAAGACGTACGTGTGCTCCTCGACCGACCCTGAAATCATCGTGTTGAGCTCGATGGGCGACGAGACCTCGGGCGCAAACACGACCGGAAAGATGTCGTATGAGAGCTCCCACGGCGGGTAGGGGTAGTCCATGTTGTAGTCGTCGTACATGTCTGAAGAAGACTGCTCGCCGCTTCCCGCATCGGACGCGGGCCTTGGGGGCGGCGCCGTCCGGTTCGCTGCGTGGTGGCCAGCGCAGGTCCCTTGCGGCAGCGGTATCGTGCAGTGCTGCCAACGGACGTTGGGGTCGGTGGTATAGCACCACGGCCCGGTCTCGCCGTCCGGGTTGCGGCACGAGTTGTGCCCGCCGAGTCCCCCGTGTGGGTAATTGGTGTGGATCCTGTCGTGCCGCTGCGGCCACTGCTGCGACCAAGCCTGGCACGAGAGGCCCCCCTCAGTCACGTTGACAGCGCCGCGGTAGTCTGACCCGTCCGCCTGCGTGTAGCACTCGCCGTAGCCGTGGAAGCAGTCGACGCCGTCGAATTCACACTCGGGCACGTTGCACATCTCGTCACACTCCCCATCACTGACATACTCTGGGTCACACTGCCACGCACAGAAGCCGTCATCGATCATGTAGCCGTAAGAGTCGTCATCCCAGTAGCCGTAGGCGGGCTCGAAAGTCACGTCGTCAACCTCGCTGCCCCGGGCCACCGAGTAGCTGACCGCGAGCAGCACGATCCGTCTCATTGCGGCGGGCGGCCAGAAGTTCGTGCAGGCCGCCTTCAAAAGTAGCTCTGACGTCCCGCTCGCGAGTAGTTTCGTTTGGTAGCTTTCTTTTACGATTTGTACTTGTGGTTTCGAGTGTCCGGATCGAACCGTACGCGGCTCGCATTCTCGCAACCAGTCAGTCTCGCCCCTCCTTGTCTCGACAAGCTTGGTTGGCGACTCTAGCGCGTGGCATTGACCATTGTGTGTGGCAGCCGGTCGGTCCGCGTACGTCGCGCCCCACACAGCATAGACCGGCATCGCACTGTGATCTCAGTCGGTGTATTGACTGTTGTGTAGGGCAAGATTCCACCAGGCCCCAACGGGCCCCCCGGGGGGGCGGGGGGCCCCGCCGCCCCGAGGGGGGGGGGGGCGGCGCGGGCAGCGGCAGGGGGCGCAGGTTCGTCGCCTAGGCCCTAGCGCAATTGAGTCATGTCATGAGTCATGTCAACCCTTGTTGCCAAGTCTTAGAATTTACTTTACGTTTGCCGAAGCTTAGAGCGTTGTGTTTTGCCTTTAAATAAATAAATAAATAAAACGGACACCTCTACTAGGTCTAGGAGATGGGTAAAAAGGAACAGGTCCCCGCCCTGCGGTCTTTGTGCAGGGTGGTTCTTTGTGGGTGTGGTCGGCGCGACAGGGGCGACTAGCCGGGGTCGTCCTCCCGTCTCCCGATGGGGGACTAGCACTAGCCGTCTTCCACATGGTCCCTCGGGTCCCTGCTGCTCCTACTCGTAATCTCGTCGTACATCCCGCTCCTGCTGATCTCCGCAACATCCTCGATCCTGCTCCCTCCCTCGTCTCGCCCTGCGCGTCTGCTCCGCCTCACCGTCGTCTTTAAGACATAAGACTTGAACAGAATTTTTTTGCCGAAGCTTAGAGCGCATGTTTAAAAGAGCGCATGCTTAAAAGAGCGAACGACCGACTCACAAGTCACATCCGCGCTCGTCAGTTCACCATCCTCGATCACTCACGCGCGACGAGACCAAGCGTCCAACCAAGCCTCAACGACGCGCGCCCCCGCGACGCAAGCGCGATTTGCCCCTCTCCCCTCCGCGATGTTGCCCTGCCGCAAACACCAGGCGTTACCCGCCCCCGTCCCGCCCCCCCCCCCGCCCGCTCACATGGCGGCGGCGGCGCGGCGGTGATGCGCCGCCCACTCCGCAACCTCCGCGACCTCCGCAGCCGCTCCCGCGGCGGGGCGGGTCTGCGCGGCTCCGGGGTCGACATACACCTTGGAGGGGAGGGCCATCCCGTTGAAGTTTGAGCCGGCGGCGGCGGTGTAGGCGCCCATGTGCCGAAAGACGACCCAGTCGCCGACGGCGAGCTCGGGCAGCTTGGTGTCGGGCAGGACGCAATCGAAACCTGCGGGGACGGGGGCAGGCGATTGTGGGCGGGGGCGTCGAGAGGGGCGCTCGAGAGGAGGGTGGCCGGAGAGGGGGTGGGAGGAGGGAGGGGAGGTCGTCGCACCGTCGCACGTTGGCCCCCAGACGGCGGCGGGCTGCGGAGGCGGCCGCGCAGGCCAAGGGCTCGGACCATCGCCGACCGCTGCCCGCGCCGCGACCGACGCGGGCAGCGGCTCCGGCGTCACCGACGCGTGGTCGTAGAGGAGGCAGTTGAAGGAGCCGTACAGGCCGTCGTTGATGTAGAGCATCTGCCGCGTGCCTCCTTCGGCGGCGGCGTCGGCCACCCGCTTCTTGCCAATCACCGCCGCGGCGAGCGTGTGCGACTCGGCGGCCAGGAAACGGCCTGGCTCGGCGAGCAAGCGCACGCCGCGCGAGGGCGGGAAGGAGGCGTCGAGGGCCGGGCGCAGCGCCGCCGCGATGGAGGAGAAGGAGAGCTCCGCGCTGTCGACGCCCGGGAAGCCTCCGCCCAAGTCGAGCAGGTCCATCCGGCCGCCCGCCTCCTCGGCGAGCGAGAAGACGTGGGCAGCTCGTTGCACGGCGGCGACGTACGCCTGCGGCGAGTAGCAGCCCGAGCCGACGTGGAAGGAGACGCCGCGCACGCGCAGGCCCAGCTCGGCGGCGCGCCGCAGCAGAGAGGGGGCCTACGCGTAGCAGAGAGGGTGTGCCGAGGTGTCGCGGCCGTCCAAGGCCGAGCTGCGGCAGCGAGGGAGGCGGCGCCTCGGCGAGAGGGGCGCCGTACTTGTTGCTCATCACGCACACGGCCTTGGAGTCGTCCACCTGAATGCGCAGCAGCAGCTCCGCGCTCGGCGCCTCCGCCGCCGTCTTGAGCAGCTCCGCCTCCGAGTCAAAGACCGAGAGGCGGACGCCGGCGGCGGCGGCGAAGCGGAGGTGGGAGGGCTGCTTGCACGGGTTGGCGTACACGATGCGGTCCGGCGACACGCCGGCCTGGGAGGGCGAGCGGTGGGCGAGGTCACACCTCGAAACGCGTCTCGGCTGCATCTCGGCTGCATCTCGGCTGCGTCTCGGCTGCATCTCGCGCCTCGAGGATGAGGCTCATCTCCCCATATCTCCCCATATCTCCCCATATCTCACGCCTCGAGGATGAGGCTCATCTCCGCGCGCGAGGCGCAGTCGAAGCCGCAGCCGAGCGAGCCCAGCAGCGAGAGGATCTCGGCGTCCGGGTTGCACTTGACCGCGTAGAACGGGTCGACGCGTGGAAGCTCGCGCCGCCAGAGAGCGACTCGCGACCGGACGGCGGCGAGGTCGACGAGGTAAAAGGGCTCCTCGGCGCCGGCGGCGATGTGCGCCGCAAGCGGCCGGAGCACGTGCGGCGCGAGCGGCGGCCGCGCGGCAGAGTCGAGGCAGTCTTGGAGGCAGTCTGGGAGGCAGCCTTGGAGGAGGGGCTCGCGCGGCACTTGCGGCGGCGGCGGTGGGAAGTGATCCTCGGGAGGGTGGTCGAGGCACGCGGCGGAGGAGAGGCGGCGAGGGAGGATCGTCTTGGCGAGGAGAGGGCGAGGATGGTTGAGCCGGGGCACGCTCGCGAGCGCTCGCAGACGCCTCAGATGCCCGCCTCGAACCTTGTGAAGCGGCCGGCGGCCGGTGAGCGCGGCGCGGGAGGGAGGGGGGAGGGAGCTTCGTCGCGCGCACCATTCCTCCTCGGCGTTGTAGTCAAACGCTCCGGTGGAACGGCCGGTCGAGCGGAAGGCTGGGGTCTTGGATTCCACGCGGAAGGTGCAGATGCAAGGCATCAAGCTGCGCGGGCGCGGGAGGCGGGCGTCGGGCTGCTTTGGTGCAGTGTTCCCCGGGCTGGAGCGCGAGGCTCGAGCGGGGGGGGGGGGGGGGCTGCGCGCGCGCGAGGGCCAGGATCGCGGCGGGGCGCGGAGCGAGGATCGTGGCATGCACATGCGTGGCCAGCCAACTTTGTTGCACGATTTCTTTTCCCTTAGGATCCCTAGTCCGTTTTACCCTCCCAGCATGGAGGACGGGCCCACACGCACACACACGTTGCACACGATTGGCTCGGGAGCCGACACGAGGCACACTGTCACCGGCCGTAGCACCGGGTCCGGACTGCTGGACACACACACAGCACACAGCTCACAGGACAGCTCACGAGGTGGCGCTATGTAGTGGGGTTCTCAGGGACTCACGCGGGAGAAGAAGGTGGAGCACAGGGACAGGAACACAGAACTCACGAACTGACATCCCACCCCGCGCCGGGGGCGGTGGCGCGCGCGAGCGCCGGGGTATTTTGCCGACCCGCAGACTGGCAGGCGCCAGGCCACAGACCCGCCGGCAGAGCCTCGATTCTCGCTTCAACCTTCGTGCCACCTCGCGGTCGCCCCCTTCTCGTCGTGCTCTCCCTTGTCGCTTCTTCCTCTGTCGCGTCGCTCTCCTCTGCCTCGTTCTGCGCCGCCGCCGCCGCCTGCCGTTCCCTTGTTCTCTCGGCTTCTTTCGCCTTTCGGCGCAGCTCCGCCCTCCTTGCTGCATATCCTGGCCCCTCGAGTCTATCGAGCTCTCCTCGAGCAAGGACGAGTCTTCTGACGCCCACTGCTATCATTTGCCGCCCAGTCATATCATTGCTCAGGTCCACTCTCTCTTCGAACACTTGTGCCTTCACGGATGAATCGTGTAAAAGAAAGAAAGAAAACAGACAACCCAAGGGAGGGATGGGAGGACGGTGGTACGCCGCCACCACACAGGGATTTTAGGGGAGAAGTGTGGTGTTAGCCGTCGCCCACCCTCGGGCGTCTACCATTTCCTCTCTCTCTCTCCCCACTTTCTCACCAATTCTCGCCGTGCGACCGGCTTGGGTTAGAAAATTCTTTTTGATGAGGCAAGGGCCATCTGTGCCACGTGTTCGGCGAGAGAGGAGCCATCTGCCCGAATGTCCGCTGGCATGCCGGATGCCATCTCCATGCTACAATACGCGGCCAATTCGCGCGCCGAAGAAGAGAAGCATCTCCTACGCAAGGAGCGCAACCGCCAGTCTGCTGCCGTCTCGCGCAAGCGGCAGCGTGACCACCGCCAGCAGCTCGAGGAGGAGAATGCGCGGCTGCGTGATGAGAACGAGCAGCTCTTGAGATTGCTTCACGAGCATGCGCCGCATGTGGAGCTGCCTCGGAGCGCCCCCGCCGCCCCCTCCCCCGACCTGCCCAGCGCGCCGGACGACGAGGACTGCAGCAGCACAGCGCCGCGCCCGCTCCTGCCGATGCCGTCCAACGCCCAGCCAGCCGCGGCCCACCAGCCAGCCACGCAGCCGGCCGAGAGCCCGCCGCAGCCCGCCGTCGTCGGCGAGGAGCAGCAGCAGGTCGACACCGCCCATGCCGCAGAGCTAGCGGGCTGCTACAGCTCACAATATCAGTAGACGTGGCGCGCATCTCACGCGCTTTAGCCTAGCCCCCTTTTCGACTTGCCCCCAGGGCCGCCCTGCGGGCCACCCACTACACCGCGTGGCGGCCGTGCGCCTTTCCGCCTCCCCAGGGCGGCAGCGCCGCTACCGCTATTTAATGCATGTCGTGGTCCCGTCTTTTTCTGCTAGATATAGCCTGTGAGCTGTGTCTCGACTCTTGTCACACACACACACTTCTGACTCTCACACTGTGTGCTTTCTGTTCTCGTTGTTGGCCGCTTGAGAAGTACGAACGAGCCTTCGCGCGGTACACCACACAGCTATCAACACTTACCTCACGCACGTCACGTGTTCGTGTACATCCGCTCGCTGTCCTTGCGGACGGACGGCCGCTGCGGCGTCGTCGGCGGCGACATGCTGCTCGAGAGAGCCGCAGAGCGGACAAACCACTCGATGCTGACCGGGTGGACCCGCCCATGGGCGGAAGGGGCGGCGCGGACGGACTTTGGCGTCGCCCGCCGCAGCCCGAGCGCTCCTCCACAGCACAGGCGCTGCCGGAGCGAGGCGAGCACGCTCACGGGGCGGAGCGGCGAGTGTGTCAACGAGAGCTCGCTCTCCGCGTCGCTCACGCCGCTGCCCACCCCTAGGCTCACCGGGCTGGCCGCGGCGGTCGCGGGGGGCTCGTCCACGCCGCAGCTCCTCCTCCGGCGAGCTGCGCGCGCCTCCCTGCGCGCGGCGCGGCGGGCGCGGCGGCGGCGCTCCTCTCGGCGGGCGACGAGGAGGCCGGCGACTCGCTGGAGGAGGAGGGCGAAGAGGAGGGGCGCGAGGACGAGGGCCGCGAGGCGGACGATGCCGGTGTTGAGCCGGACGCCTGCGACCCGTCCCGCGCGGTGAGGTGAGGTGACGCCTCGCCCCTCTGCTGCCCGGTGCCTCTCTCTGCTGCCCGGTGCCTCTCCCCTGCCCGTGCCTCGGACGCCGTCGCGAGTGGGCGAGATCTCGGCTGTGTCTCCTCGGCATGATCTCGGCGTCGTCTCGGCTACTCTGGGCGCCGTCGCAGGAGAGCACCGCCCGCTCCGCGCCGCAGTCCGGGTAGAGAGTGTGCAGCCCCTCCACGTCGTCCTCGTCGAGGCACGCAGAACGCCGGTACTGGACGATCCGGTTCATCACGCTCGGCCGCACGCCGCGGCAGCTCTCCTCCGCCCCGCCGCACTGCCCCGCCTCGCACGGGAGCGGCTCGCCCTCTCCCTCGCCCTCCCCCTCGCCCTCTCCCTCGCCCTCTCCCGCCGGCGAGCAGCCCGCCTGGTGAGGCGCGGAGCAGTCAGCAAGGACGGACTCCCTCTCCCGCCGGCAGACCAGCCACCGGGCTCGCAGCTCGCCTCTGCGTCGATGGCGGCGCCGGGCGGGGTGCCTGAGTCCAGAACCAAAGACAAGTGTGTGCCGTAGTCGCGGACTGGCGGGGGCGGCGGCGGGGCGGGGTCGCCTTGCCGCACGCCGCGCCACGGGTTGAGGCACTCGCTCGCGTTGAGGGGGAGGCCCGCGGCGAGGGCTCGCTGGTAGACGTTAGCACCCCCTCCGTTAGGGTGGCCGAGGCCGAGGGCGTGGCCCACCTCGTGCACCGACGCAGCTTCGAAGTCGAAACACTCGCGGCACGGCGCAATCACGCCGCGCAGCAGCGGCACGGGGGCGACGAGCAGCACGAGCCACACGGTGGCAGCGATGCCTGACCAGTGACGCGCGCCGACGCCGAACCGCCGCGCGTGCCTTCGCGCAGCCAGGGGTGGGGTGAGCTCTCGTTGCTCCTCCGCCGAGCGGACGCGCGCCGCGCGCCAGAGACGCAGCAGCCAGTAAATGAGGCTGAAGCTGAAGGCGCCCCAGAGCGCCGCGCCGATGGCGAGGAAGAGCGAGTCGCGCAGCGCGTGCAGCGCGCCGCAGAACCAAGAGTCGAGGTACCAGCACACGTCCGACCCGCCGCCAAACACGATCTGCGCGCGCACAATCTCCACCTGCGGCCAGGGGCTTGTGCGGTGAGCTGCTTTGGGCCCCCGGTGAGAGGGGCGCGGTGCGGGGAGGGGGGCGACGAGGAAGCGGGGGCATTGGAGGGAGGCGGACGAGGCGGCGGCGGCAAGGGCGGACGCGAGAGAGAGGCGTCTGGCGGCGGGTGAGGTGCGGCGGAGGCGAGGGCGGTGGAGGAGGCGGAGGGGAGGGAGGGGAAGAAGCGCCGTGGAGTGGCTTTGCAGCTCTACGCCGTTGGTGAGCCGGAGGAGTCGGCCGAGCTGGGAGGAGTAGGCGTAGACCTGAGGGAGGGGGGGGGGGGGGGGGCAGGGAAGGGGAGGGGGGGGGGGGGGTCGGATGCGTGTGCGAAGGGGTGGCGAGCGCGGCAAGGCGTGGGGCACACCGGGTCGGTGCTTGCGACTTGGTCGCCGTCGTGCGCCGGGGGGGGAGGCGGCGACGACGAGCCCGCGAAGCTCGTCACCCACAGCTCCACGCGCGGACACGCGTCAGTCCACGCCTCGCCAGGCCGCAAGTCGCACTGCACCTCGTGAAACGAGATCCGGCGGTGGACCCGCTCCCACGCGGCGAGGGCGCGCTCGAAGGAGGAGCGCAGGTCGCTGCACGTGACGAGGTCCAGCCCCGCGGCATTCTCGCGCATCACGGGCAGCAGCGCGGCGCAGAGATGTGGGTCCCAGGCCCTGTCGCGGACGTGTTAGCGGGGCTGAGGCGGGATCGCGGGCCGACGGAGCATATAAACATATGAGATGGGTGATGGTGAGAGGTCTCGCATGAGATGGGTGATGGTGAGAGGTCTCGCAAGTGTTTGCGCGCCACGAGAGCCCGCCGCCGAGGCCGGCGTTGCTGCCCGCCGCCGCGGGCGAGGTCCAGATCCTGCCGAATCCCAGCTCGCTCATGTCCTTCTCGCCATCAAGAGATCGGGCGAAGTTCGACGCTGTGCCGCCCTCGCGCTGCTGCAGCGAGGTCCACGAGAGACAAAACGGCCCGACCATTGATGAGAGCATCATTGGCCCCTGGGAGGCTCACACTGGTTATTTGAGAGCACACACCAGCTGGCAGGGGGTTGTCACAGCCGAGAGCACACAGCCAATGTCACAGCTTTCAGTCGCCGTCGCGACTGGTCAAACCCGGCGAGCGAAACCGATGTTTGTGATTTCACAGTTTTCTCGCGCCTCTAGCACACGACGACGGCCGCCAGAGACTGCCGATCGCTGCCACTTCGAACACCAAGGCCCCCTCACAGTCACACTCTGCTGTTCTGCTCTGAAACCAACCCCGTCCTAGACCGCTAGACGAGTACATACAGCTAACTAAACCATAGGCTAAAGAGCACCAAAGATCTCTCTCTCTCTCTCTCCAAAAAAAGAGTACCCGGGGCTCCGTGTGAGGGCGGCCCGTGAACATCTTTAGCCTGTGTGACTGTGAGCCAGGAAAAGGGCTGCTATGAAACCACCGGGCACCGCCGCCGTTTTTCTTCTTATTGTCTTCTAACAACCGCAAGTGCTCGACAGAGCGATACAGTGGGTTGCGGGCATTAAGAAAAAAGGGTAAGATTTCTTGATGGGTTTCACCAGGGTTTGCCCAGGGTTCGGACTTTTTGCGGGGTATGGTATGGTACGGGTTCGGACTTTTTGCGGGGTATGGTATGGTACGGGTTCGGACTTTTTGCGGGGTATGGTATGGTACCCTCGGCCAACCCACCTCGAGACCATACCCCCCTGCCTGCTGACAGACCCAGCCTTCCGCCGACGGGACCATACCCCCCCTCCCACCCTCGCCCCACCGCCGGCCGCCTTACTGCGCTAGGCTCCACGAGGAGGCTGCAGACACCGACACTTAGGACACGCACACTTAGATACGCGCGGATGGCCGCCGTCTTCCACGGTGCTATAGTCTAGAAGTAGAGCGCAGCGGCAAAGTTGGCAATCGCCTGGCGAGCGGCCGTCCCCGCGCGGGCGAAAGTACCATACCCCCCCACCTTTTGGCGCGCATGAACCATACCATACCCCGGAAAAAGTTGGAACCCAAGCCGCACCACGTGATAGTGACGACGTGAATATAAGAACACGAGTCGGGAACGCGAGATAACACGGGGCATCTCTCAAAGCAATGCACGTCAAACTCAGAGCCCCGATGAGATCGTTACAATTGAGCCTGCCAGTACGCCGTTTTGAAGTCGACCGCAGTTTGCTTCCGACGCGCGGCAGACCATTTCCCGTCTGACAGCGTGGCCTGTGCGCATGTTGATATCTGCACTAATCATTGCCGGCAGCGGCGCGTCTGAAATTGGAGGGGCCGTCCCGCACACCCTGTCCTTTGCTGCCGTTCGGCCACCGGGCGGCCCGCTGGACTGCAGGTCGCTGCCAGTTCGAACACACCTCGAGGCAGTATCCTCTCAGATGCCACCCATCGTGCCAGCCGCACGTCGGAACAGCTCTGCCGCCGAGCGGCGGCGGGCGAAGAAGAAGCGCAAGCGCGCCGCCGAGGAGGCTGACGACCTGCCGCCGGGCTTTGCAGCCTTCGCTGCCGAGGCTGCCGCCGGCGGGGCGGACTCGGACGAGGAGGACGGCGGCGCGAGGGAGCCCGACGAGTTGGACGAGGAAGCAGCGGCTGTCCAGAGCGTGGACGGGCTCGACGACGAGAGCGAGGGTGGCGCCAGCGGCGGCTCCGTGGCGGCGGCGGGCGGCGGTGAGGAGGAGGAGGAGGAGGGCCGCGAGGCTCTGCTGGCGCAGCTGCTCTCGCCGGAGCTGCTTTCGCTCTCGCTCTCCGAGTGGCGCGCCGAGAGCGGGCTCGAGATCCTCGCGTCGGCGGATCGGCCCGACAAAGCGAGTTTGCAAGTCGGTGTCACTGCGGCCGCTGCCGTCGCTTTCACATGGCCGTGCGCGAACAGGCGGACCGGCTGGCGGGCTGGCTGCTGGCGCCGCTCTCGCCGGCGCAGTTTGAGGAGGAGGTCCGGGAGCGGAGGCCTCTGCACATCTCTCGCTCCGCCGACCGAGCGTATCACCGCGGCTGGTTCGGCTCCGAGGAGCTGCGGCAGCTGCTGCGGTGAGGGCCAGAGCCGAGAGGCAGCCGAGAGGTAGCAGATGCGCCGGGAGGAGGTGCGTACGGAAGAGTGCGCCACGCCTCTCCCCCCCTCCGCCCTCCAGTGACGGCGCCCTCAAGTACACCTAACCCTAACCCTAACCCTAACCCTAACCCTAACCCTAACCCTAACCCTCCAGTGACGGCGACCTCAAGTACACCGACGGGCTCGACGTGACGCGCTACACCGTCGAGGGCGAGATACAGCCGAGATAGCCGAGATAGAGCCGAGATAGGGACGTGACGCGCTACACCGTCGAGGGCGAGATACAGCCGAGATAGCCGAGATAGAGCCGAGATAGGGACGTGACGCGCTACACCGTCGAGGGCGAGATACAGCCGAGATAGCCGAGATAGAGCCGAGATAGGGACGTGACGCGCTACACCGTCGAGGGCGAGATACAGCCGAGATAGCCGAGATAGAGCCGAGATAGGGACGTGACGCGCTGCACCGTCGAGGGCACGCCGCACCGCCTCGGCCCTGCCGCCTCCCACTTCGCGTCCCTGACCGCTCCCGGATCCCGGACATGTCTCTGCAGGCGGCCGCACAGCCGCTCGGGCCGCTCGCCTCGGCACTCCCTCACCCGCCGGCTCGTGAGTCAGGCGGCCGCGCCACGCTCAACGGGGAGGGCGCTGCCACGGCGGAGGAGGTGCTGGCCGCGTTTGAGGGCGGCTGCTCCGTGCGGCTGTCGTGGCCGCAGCGGCACTCGGACACGGTGTGGGGACTGCTCGCGTCGCTCGAGGAGCACTTTGGGTGCGGCGCGGGATGCAACGTGCACTGCACTGCGCAGCCAGGGCTCCGAGATCGCGCGAGCTCACCCGAGACTTCTTTGGAGGTAGGTCTACTACACTCCGGCGGGCAGCCAGGGCTTCGCGCCGCACTACGACGACGTCGACGTCTTCATTCTGCAGGCGCGAGCCTCCCGAGGCTCACCCGAGATTGACGGAGGCAGACACACGGCGGACCGCACCACGGGGACAGCCGGGTGGGCGGTAGAGGCGGCCCTCTTCCACGCTGGACGGGGCTTCGACGCGCCGCCTCCGTGCCACGCTTTGGCCACCACCGCCGCCACCACCGCCTCAGGTCGAGGGCGAGAAGCGGTGGACGCTGCACGCCCCTCCGGCTCCGGAGCACGTGCTGCCGCGCGACCCCTCGCCCGACTTCGCACCCGCCGACCTCGGCCCTCCCCTCGCGAGTGTCGCGCTCAAGCCGGGAGACCTGCTCTACCTGCCGCGCGGGACGGTGCACCAGGCCTTCACGCCGGCCGGCGGCGCCGCGTCGCTCCACCTCACCGTCTCGATCTCGAGGCGGCACACGTGGCGCGACTTGCTCGAGCTGGGGCTGGCGGGCGCTCTCGAGGAGGCGGCGGCCGCCGACGTGACTTGGCGGCGCGCGCTCCCGCGCGAGTACGAGTCCTTCATGGGCGTGCTGCACTCGGACCGCGCCGACGCGCGCCGCGCGCAGTTCAGCCAGATGGCGCACGGCTTGCTGCAGCGGCTCGTCGCGTCGATGCCGCTCGACGCCGTCGCCGACCAGTTCGCAGGCCACTTCCTAGACACTTCCTAGACACTTCCTAGACACTTCCTAGACACTTCCTAGACACTTCCTAGTCGCCGACCAGTTTCGCAGGCCGCGGCTGGGCGTGCCAAGCCCTTGCATGCATGAGGCTCTCCCCCTGACTTGGGAGCTTTGTGACCTGGACAGGCCGAGGCTGGATGTACGACCGCATGCCGCCGCACGCGACGCCCGACGACGCGCGGCGGCTTGCTCGCGCGGGGTCCCTCTCCCTCGCGTCCAAGGTCCGTCTCCGCTCGCGCTCCGCCGCTCGACTCGCCGTCGAGGGCGACGTGGCGGTGCTCTACCACCACGGCACGAACACGCGCGCCTACCACGAGGTGGGAAGGGTAGCCAGCCGACCCGACACGCTCGTAGCACTCCTGCCTCGCTCCTCGCAGTCCAGCCCGCGCGCCTCTGGCAATCACCTGTCACGCCTCTGGCAATCACCTGTCACGCCTCTGGCAATCACGTGTCACGCCTCTTCACGCGCAACCCTGTCGCGCTCCTTCGCAGGTGGATGAGCCGCAGCACATCGACTTCGACCTCGACGCGGCCCCTGCGCTGGAGCAGCTGCTCGCGTCGTACCCAAAGTACGTGCGTGTGGGCGCGCTGCCGTGCGAGACGGCCGCGCAGCGGCTCGACGTCGCGAACGCGCTCGCCGAGGCGCATCTGATCCTGGTGAAGCCCGGCGAGCCGCCGCCCGCCGCAAAGCCGAAGCAAAAAGCGGGAAAGCGAAAGCCGGGCGCGCAGTGAGTGTTAGTGTGCGCGCGAGGTGACGCACGGCGGTCGGCGCTCGGGGGGGGGGTTGGGATAGTTCGTTATCGTATGATGTATAGAGTCTTGTGTGATGCACAGCGCACAGCCTGAATCACATGCACAGAGTCAGAGAGAGCGCACAAGTGCCACTCCGAAGAAAAAGTAAAACTGAGAAGCTATGGTAGAATTAAAAAGAGACGCAAGAGCGCACAGTAGTTAAAACAGTACTCAGTAGTCAGAGAGGGGTGTTGGCCGTGTCTGTGGCCGTTGTGATTCTGTTGTAGATTCAGGAGCACAGGGAAAAGTAGACAGCGGAAGGATCGTTCGGCCCGGCCTGCCTGCAAACCATCTTACGGGTACCGAGTCGGTTCGCTTTTTCACGCATGGCGCAATGTTCGCAGCCGGCCGAGCAAGGGACGTATCCGTCCGATCCAACTGTTGCCGCATCGCCGATCTCAATGTAGAAGTCTCCACATGCCTCCAAGTTGCCTAGTTCGCTGGAGGCTTGTTGGTAGCACCATTGGTCCCCTTCTGGGCCCGCCAGACCAAGGAGACGCTCGCCCGAGGGAGAGTCAACACACGGGTATGTCGGTGCGGCAGCAGACGAAGGAGGCGGCGGGGCCGGAAGCGGCGGCGGCGGCTGAGCGCCAGCGCACGGGTAATGGGGAGGCCAGTCCATCTTGCACCGCCACTGGCTACCGGTCCGCGCATACACGCACTCGCTCGAGTACTCAGGCGTGCCGGCATAGTGGCGCTCGCAGAGGTCGCGCCGTGCGGCGTTGAAGCTCGCCGGTGCCATTAGCGAGCCACACCACCTGCCACTGCTCCTGAGGTTCGTCTCGGTGGCGGTGAAGGGCTGGTTGAGGCCGCAAGGCTTACCGCCCCCAAGCGGCGGCGGCCTTGGTGGTGACGGTGTGGGAGGTGGTGGGGGCGGGCGAAGCGTCACAGGAGGCGGCGGGGCCGGAAGCGGCGGCGGCGGGGCCGGAAGCGGCGGCGGCGGCTGAGCGCCAGCGCACGGGTAATGGGGAGGCCAGTCCATCTTGCACCGCCACTGGCTACCGGTCCGCGCATACACGCACTCGCTCGAGTACTCAGGCGTGCCGACATAGTGGCGCTCGCAGAGGTCGCGCCGTGCGGCGTTGAAGCTCGCCGGTGCCATTAGCGAGCCACACCACCTGCCACTGCTCCTGAGGTTCGTCTCGGTGGCGGTGAAGGGCTGGTTGAGGCCGCAAGGCTCCCTGCCTGCCACAGGGGGCTGCGGGGGTGGCGAAGGCGGGGGCGACGCATACTGAGGCAGCACGCTGGACGACTGTATCACATTCCCACGGAGAAGCGTCTCTCCCCGACCCGAGTGGATCGCCGGACTGCCGCATGCCTCTAGGCGCGAGTCGACGACTTCCGCGCGCGCGAAGCCCAGGTCGCCCTCGAGCCAGTTGATCTCCACGACCCCGATGTACACTCCGGCGCCGCGTTGGAAGAGCGTATCTGAGATGCTGAAGCCGTCTGTCTTGGCTAGCGCTGAGCGGGCGTAGGCATCGTGGAGCCATGAGCCCGAAATTTTGGCTCGCCGGTTGCTCTTCTCGTAGACCTGTGCGACGGTCCATAGCGGTTGCACGCCCTCCGGCAGGTCCGTGGGGAAGGTGAGCTGAAAGAGATCATCATTGTCAAAACTGAAGGAGGGAGGGAAGCCGAGGGAGTAGGGCGGTGCGTTCAGGGTCGTCTTGAGGCTATTGACCTTGGGGACCACAGAGCCGTTGGGCAGCACTTCATTCCACGAGCCAAAATGTGACGGCGTGGATGCGAGTCTCGCGGAGGCCACGAGGGGCAGGGTGTCCGTCCTAATGCTGTGGAAACGCACCACATCACCGCCTTTAACATTGCTGTCCATTGCGCCCTTTCGATCCAGTACTAGAAGTGTTCGATTACCGATCCGATCGACAACGATGCCTATACCACCGTAGATGTTTACTAGGTCGTCGCCAGTATAGCCAATCTCGCTGTCGATGATCTGGGCACCTTCCTCCGCCGAGTTGGAGTGGAAACCATCGGCGTTGACGGACATCAAGTTGGCTGACCCTGGCCGCCGGGTGACCTTAATGCGTCTGTAGACATGACTTCCTACGCCCTTGCTCTCGACGACGCCGATGTTGGTCCCGCCGTAAATATGTGCATCCTCAAACACCACACGTTCACACGCGACGAGCTCGATAGCATGCGGGAAGACCCGTGGGTGCATCGAGATCAGATCACCATTGCGCAGCAATCTATGCATTGCGGTAGTTCGGCCCGCCATCTGAATACGCCAAGTCGTGCCGCAGTTTCGGCCAGTGTTGGGCTCGCATGCCGGCGCGAGGCTGGTCGAACCGGCGAGGTACACGTTGACCGCCTCATTTGGAGTTCGCCGCATCGTTCGCGACGCTGGATCCCAGAAGGCAACCTTCACCTTAGGCTCGCCGAAGATGTTGCCGGTCTGGTTGCGATTCGGCATGATATAGTCGGTGGAAAACTCGGCATCGACCCACCTGCCGGAGGCCAGCTGGTCTGTGCGGATGACGCGGCCCTGCGCCACGACTGGCGGGTCATAGTCGATGATGAAGGGCGCCGCTTCGCTCGCGGTCCATTTGACGCCCTCTGAAGTCATAACGCGCATGCCTCCTCCCCATCCGAACCAGAAGCTGACACCGCTGGCCGTGACCTCCATATTCCTCGCGTTTCTGAGCTCAAAGCGCGTATGGCCGAAGTGGTAATCGCCCGCTGGAATTCGAAACTGGCGGGCGCCCCTGTTCGCTGCGGCCTGCATCTGCTGCATCAACTGTCTCCCTCTCGCTGAGGCGTCAAGCCTCCGACGGCGCAAGGCATTGTCTGCTGCGCTCTCAAGACGTGGCACTGGCTCACGCAGCATGCGCCACTCATTGTCCAGCTCGCGTGCCTCCGCCACCTCCGCCCGCTCTCTCTCTCCAGCGTCGAGGGCAAAGGCGCACACTGCGATCGCGAGCGCATATATTAACATAACGGTCTGTGCGCGCACACTGCGAGAGCGCCCGAGCACGTGTGCTGGCGCCCGATAACGGCCTTGGGCGTGCAGATTGGGTGCCCGCTTTTGGCACCTGCGTCCTATCCGATGCACTGTCGTCAACCACGAGAGCGAGTGTAGGGCTAGCGGTCGGCCGCTAGCCTGTGAACTAACCTATCTATCTATCTAATCGAGCATTGCACCACAGTCTTGCCACGCGGACGCTTTTCTGGCTTTCTGACAAGATTACCCACCTGTTTATACCGTGGTCATGCACATGAACATGACATGCACAACAACAACAACAACAACATGCACATGCACATGACATGTGCATGTGCATGTGCATGCACATGTGCATGTGCACAGGCCGGTTGTATCTCTCTCGGAAGTGAAAACGACTGACTGCGAGCCGAAAACGCGTTGTCCCGTGTGCTCGCTTTTAGGTATGCGCACGACTTGCAGCCTCGCCGAGGGCGCACGTCCCGAGGCCGCTGATTCACCCTCCGCACCACCAACCGCCGCCTCCGAGTCCGGGCCTGACGGCTGCTCAGACAATACCCGAAAGAGGACCCGACCAACGGAACCATGCATTGGTCGGGTCACCTCTGCCACCATTGAAGTTTTGCTGCGGCACAACCAAATCTCTAGCATGAGCGTCGAGGCGGCGATGGTTGCCGCCATCGACTCAGCCTACCGCAAGCTCCCGCACGCCCTTGGTCAGATGACGCCTCAGCGGATCATGGGCTTGCCCGTGGCCCAAGCCGTGCCCATATCGTTGATACCGCTAAGGACGCACATCCCGCTCTCCGCTGCGCCTCTGCTGCAGACCACCAAGGCAATGCCGCCGCCGCCGTCCCAGCCGCTCTCGCCTCCGATCTCTGTCCCCACCGCGGCGGCGTCGCGCTCGCCGTTTAAGCGCAGGCGCACCAGCCCGTCGGACGACGACCTGACCCCGCTCACGGCAGAGGAGCGGTACCGTGCGCGGCTGCTCCTGGCAGAGAAGGAGGGCCGGCTGCCCAAGTACGTCGTTGCCCGCATCTTGGGCGGCGCGGGGGCGTGAGCCATCGCGGGCGCTCCCCGACCACGGCGACCCCCGCCCTCGGGCTGAGTCATATGCATGAGTCACTTGCTTTTGAGTTTTGACAGTAGTCGGGCTTGGGATAGATCGGGACACACAGATACCGAGCGGATACCGTCGCGCGTCGGCATCTGACCTGCGCTGGCCCAGTGTGTGCACGGCGCAGAGCGCACATACTATGTATCTCAGCAAGCTCAAAAGTCAAGAACACACGCGACGGTGTCGTGTGACTGTGCACAGTGCACACTCCGCTATCTCCCTTGCTCCCTTCTCCGCGGGGTCGCGCGCCATGTAACATGGGCCATGTGAATGAATCTGCATAATAAATGGCATGATCTCTCTGCACTCTGGGGTGTGCAGATCTGGGGCAATCCTCCAAAAATTTCAAATGCTATAAGGTCTTTTCTCGCAGCTGCGAGACATGCTTTCTCGGAGCGGGGCATCCAAAACAACAGGGCGGAAGGGAGGGGTGACCATACGCGCAGCGCAGGAGGGGTGCCCCTAAGGGGGCACAAAGGTAGCTCAAAGGGGAGTGAACAAGACGCCGCACAGGCGACGTGCACGCTCGCCGCCTGCGCTCGCCGCGTCGCTCTCTCCCTCCCCTTCTTTGCTTGAACTAGGCTCTAGGGAATAAAGAGAGCTTCTGCGAGCCGCGCTCGGCCCCTGTCGGGCGCGATGGCCGCGGCAGTACCGCCGATCGATGTGCACTGCGTTCACGCGGGGCCCGACGCCCCCGTCCAGGGCCCCGCTGCCCACCCGCTGGTGGTGGCTACTGCCGTCCTCCGCTGGGGGCCGGTTGCGGCTGCGCCGAGCGGAGCAGCGCGCGTGCAACTTCCGCACCACGCGATGCTGCGCGTCTTTGGCCGGCGGCTGCGCCTCGCGGCGCCCCCCGCCGGTACTCCCGCCCCGATGGTCTGCCCGCTGGACCTCGCTCTCACCGGAACCGCGTGGGCTCGCTTTCTGAACGAGCTGCTCACGTGCGGGCTCCTCGACGCAGCCCCCTTCTCCTCTTCTGGCCGATCGGAATCCATTAACTACTACGTGGGGTTCATCCCCTGATGAACGACTCATGGTCAGATTGCCCATCTCGACTGCCCGTTGTCAACATCACTAGGGAGATTTGATTGGCGCTGGCGCCTGCTGTTGACAAGTGGGATCATCTGGCTTCCGGAATACTTCCGCGAAGCTGCCCCCAGCAGGCGTTTGACCAAAATCCAAATTTCCCTACTCCAGTTGAGGCTGCCCTCGGACCCGAGAAGGTCTTTTCTCGCAGCTGCGAGACATGCTTTCTCGGAGCGGGGCATCCAAAACAACAGGGCGGAAGGGAGGGGTGACCATACGCGCAGCGCAGGAGGGGTGCCCCTAAGGGGGCACAAAGGTAGCTCAAAGGGGAGTGAACAAGACGCCGCACAGGCGACGTGCACGCTCGCCGCCTGCGCTCGCCGCGTCGCTCTCTCCCTCCCCTTCTTTGCTTGAACCCACCACCATCCCCTGTCACCTCCGTGTGTGTGTGCCTGCTGGGGGATCATCTGGCTTCCGGAATACTTCCGCGAAGCTGCCCCCAGCAGGCGTTTGACCAAAATCCAAATTTCCCTACTCCAGTTGAGGCTGCCCTCGGACCCGAGAACGTACTTTTTAACCAAGACACAACGATCCCTAAATCTCATCTCCCGTCTCTGCCGCGCTCGCACAGTCGACAGTCCTCAGACCTCTCCAGCAGGTCCTCCACCGCGCTCCCCGCGGAGACCACGCACCACGGCGAGAGTTTGACCGTTTGATTTTATTACGGTTCCACGGAAAGCGTGTGAGAGCTGTGAGATTCTCCGGTTCGTCTTTCGACTGGGTGGGCGCGGGGCCGGGGTGTTTCGTTCACACATCACAGCCATTAAATATTGTAATGATCAAGGACAAGGTCTTCATGAAGGTCATTGTGAGATGACAGTAGCGGCCAGTGCAGGGGACACCACTCATGCGATCATGGTACCATGTATGCTCTCTCTCTCCGCCTCCTTGGGAGTACGAGTGGCCATCGGGCGCGCGCTGGCCGCGCTAGGAAGCCCGCGCGCGTGTCGCGCCTCCCTCAGTGCGCGCCCCTCCCCGCGCAAGCGTCGCGAGGCGGTCCACCTGCCGCTGCATCGCCTCCTGGCAAGCCTCGGCGAGGTCGGCGGCCTGTTCACAGCTGGAGGCGTGAAGAGAGGCGCTCTATTCACTCGCGGAGGTGCTGCCTCGGCAGGCTTTGCCGTGGCGGTGGCCACCGGCGGAGGCAGCAGCGTCAGCTGCTCGAGCGAGAGGGCGACGGTGCTGGGGTCGCCGCCCAAGAGGGCGTCGCGCGGCCAGGCGGCCGTGCTGCCGTGCAGGGCCGCGCCCCAGATGGGAGTGGAGTACTTTGCCGCCTGCGTGGGTGGAGAGCGGGGTGCGAGGAGAGAGGGGTGTAGAGGCGCGCGGGCGGCGCGCAGGTGCCTGCGCGAAGGAGCCGCGGCGGAACGGGTTGAGTCGCTCCGACGGCGTCTTGTTCATGCCGCCCTCCGGGCAGAAGGCGAGGACTCCGCGCCTCTTGATGTGCGCCTGGGGGTGGCGCGGGCATGTGCTGCGAGCGATCTCCTCTATCCCCGAGCGATGTGCGTGCGCGGGAGGACGTCTGCACTCTGCGCCGCCTCCGCCTCCTACTGGCTAACCTCGGCCAATCTCGGCCAATCTCGGCTGGTCTGCGCGCCTCCATCCGCGCCGTCTCCGCCTCCTGGCGAGCCCTGTCGACCGAGAAGTCGGACGCGTCGCCCTTGCCAAACCCAGCGCCCTTGGCCTGGAAGTAGACCTTGAATGAGCCTGCATGGTCGCCGATGCTCCGCCCCAGGAAAGGGAGCTGGGCGATCGAGGCGGACATCACAGTGCGCACGTGCGCCCGGCGGACGAACCGGGGCGGCAGCAGCGCGGTGAAGAGGAAGAAGTCGAAGAAGGAGGTGTGGTTCATCAGGATCATCGCCGGCGAGCAGGCCGCGAGTCGATCCCAGTCGGCTTCGCGGGCCTAAGGCAGAGACGGCATTTCCATGTTCCGGATGGCTTAGTTTGACATCCGGCACGTGTCGCACCGTGTTGATGACTCGGATCTGTGGATTGACGCGCAACATCAGCCGGAAGAGAACGGCTGCAGTCGAGACCGACAGGTCTTCACTCAACTCGAGCGAGATGGGGAGCAGGTGGAGGACGCGAGTAGCAGCTCCGAGGAGGAGGCACGCCACGGCGAGGGTTGCGCCGAACCACACGCGGCAGAGGAGGCGAAGCGGAGCCGGAGTCATCGGCAGGAGAGAGGTGGAGAGGTGGAGGGACACGTTGAACAAGGTGAACTCCGTCACGGTTTGAAGAATTTTACCACGCAGGTGCGGACTGGCGCGTGCTAGCATTAAAATCCCTGTGTGGTGGCGGCGTGCCGTCCTCCCATCCCTCCCTTGGGTTGTCTGTTTTCTTTCTTTCTTTCTGCGTGCTAGCATTGAAGAAACCTCGGCGGACTTCGCGAGATTCGTGCGTCGCCCATCTCTGTTGAGATATTTACGCCGCCTCGCTTCCTTCTCATTTTGTCCTTCCTTTGACCCCCCTCACCCCCTTTCCGCCTCGCGTCTCTCGAGTTCGAGCGCAGAGGACATTCTCGCTCGTTCGTCATGCCACATGCGCACCGCTCGAAGTCGTGATTTCTTGTTGGTTTTCGAATAAATCTCTCCCGCTCGAGCCTCGACACACTACCCCACGGCGGCCCAAGGGGCAAGGCCACGCCACAGAGAAGACTGTTTAAAGACTCGCACACAACTGACGAGCCAGACACAGCGACAAGTACGTGGTGGTCCGCTCGACTACAGTCTCTACACCGAGACCACACGCACAAACCGAGTTCACGACCTGAGAGCGGCCCCCGTGCTCGACCCACGACCGCGCCCCCGCCAGCCGCAACCCGCGGTTCCGCGCCCGCGTGCAGCGCCGCCACAAAATCAAAAACCGCGGGGCCCCACACGAGGCCCACACAGGCCTCAGGCGAATAAATAAAAACCGAGCGGCGAACACACGAACGTAACCCAAAACGAAACCGTGTGCGCGAGAAAGAGTAGAGAGGATTCTCGATATCAATTATCCTGAGGGGAGATATGCAGGATCCATAATTTTACGATTATGTAAGTAAATAACGGAGGTGCTCGAGAAACGAGAACGCACAGCCACAGGTCGCAGACACCGAGTAAAACTCGCTTTATAAGTTCCACCACAGCCCGAGAGACCCACGTTTCCCGGACCGAAATGTAGCAACGGAAACCGCCCGCCGCCCCGGCCCCCACAAGGGTGAGCCGGGACTGCCATCGTGAAAGTAAAGGTACCGTGTGTAAGGGAGAGAGAGCGCCCCGAGCTTCTCCCTCACAGCGGCCGCGAGGCCGGGGCGGGGAGGCGGCGGTCTAGCGGGTGCATGCCCTCTCACTCTTGGCCACTGCCCTCCCAGCCGATCCGCAGTGGTGCGCCAGAGGAGCGAACGGATCAGTCGGCGCCCCTCGCGACGCCCTGCGAGCAGCGGTCTGCTGCGGTCTGCACGCCGCCTTGGCCGCCGCTACGCGCCCTCCTCTCCCTCCGACTCGACCTCCGCCAGCCCGCCTGCGAGTGGCCGAGGGCGAGCAGGGGGCGTCACAGAGACGTGACGCCGCTCCACCTCTCGCCCCAGCGACGGCAGAGTCGGAGCCGGCCACACCGCTCCTCACCGCTCCCCGAGCCTCGGGCCCTCTCTCGGCTCGGCGCGCCAGAGTCGTTGCCCGACGAGGCGGGGTACGGCTCCACCCCCGTCGCCTGCAGCCGACGCCTCTCTCGCTCCTTGGCCCGCTTGCGCGCGTTCCTCGACGCGTTCTTGCCCGGCGGCACGGCCTCCATCGCCGACCCCGTCGCGTCCGCCGACGACTCGCCACACATGCCAAAGCCGAACCCGTCGAGGCCTCCGCCCCCGCCTCCTCCCCCACTGCCGCTGCCGCCCGCATCGCCTCCCGTGGCCCCGCCGCCCGTCGCTCCTCCCCCTCCTCCTCCTCCTCCTCCGCTGCCACTGCCGCTGCTACCGCCTCCCAAGCCGCAGCGCGCCAGCGCCTCCGTCGGGGGAGGGAGAGGCCGCCTCCCCGTCGGCTCGCCTGTTCACAGCTGCACGCGTGAACAGGCGCCGTCCGGCGGGTGTCTCCGTGTCTACCTCCGCTGCGTCTGTGCTGCTTCGGTGCTGCATCTGTGCTGCATCTGTGCTGCGTCTCGCCCGGTGACGGTGCGGCTCGGCCGGACGACTCGCTCGCCGCGGTGGTGCCCGTCGCCTCGTCCTCCTCTCCGCCGCCCGGCGTGCCCTGCTCACAGCTCGGGCTGTGAAGCGGGACCCCGCTCACCGCTGCTCCGCCTCGAGTGTGCGGTTGGGCCGCGGCGACGTCTGTGAAGAGGGCGCCCCCCTTGCACTGCGGGAAGAGCTTGCAAAAGACCTGCGCCCACGGCCGGGCGCGTGAAGAGAGAGGAGCAGCCGGCAGATGTCGGGGTCGCTCGAGGGCGCTGCTGGTCTCTGCGCATCTCTGCGTATCTCTGCGAGCTTGCCGGGTCGCGGTCGTTGAAGGCGGCGGCCGCGTCGCGGTAGCGCAGCTTGGTCGGCAGGTCGGTGTCGACGGACCCCGTCGTGGGCGCCGTCTCGAGCATGAAAGAGAGGACGCCGTTGAGGATGGTTGCGACGGACCTGCGTGTGCGGGTGGGAGTGGGGGGAGGGGGGGGGGAGGGAGGCGGGTGGGAGGGGGGGTGGGAGGGGGGGGAGACGAGACGGAGACGAGACGAGAGGACGGCTCCGGCTTCCGATCCAACTTCTGATCCGGCTTCCGAGTGACAAGAGGCGGAGAGAGGAATAGACACACACCAGGTCGGCACCCAGCTCTCGGGGTGGAAGTCGGAGATCGAGAGGCAGAGGCGGCGGTCGGTCTCGAAGCGACCGTTGGGGGTGAGCATGTAGATTGCGGGCGGCTTGAAGGGGAAGTCGTCCGGGAAGCGCAGCTTGCCGTGGTACAGCGCCCCCTCGTACGGCGAGTCGGGCGGGCCCTAGAGGGTCGGAGGAGCGGAAGAGCCCGGTAAGAGCAACCGCCAGCCAGTGGCGCGCGAACGAAGAGGGCTTTCTGATACGCCCGCGTTGCACTGTGTAATCTTTGGCGCCTGCAGCACATAGCGCCACTCCTGGAGGTTGGACTCGAGTGGTGCGGCGCGAATGAAGGGCGGCGGGTCGAATGAGCGAAGCTCCTTTCGCAGGCGCGCTAGGCAGGTTTTGTTGGCCATGGAGTGCTTTGTTGTTGGGTGTAGAGGTTGTTTGTTCGTGTTGTTCGCGCGCCGGCTCAGGCCAGAGTCGTCAAAAAAGAATTCAACGCCCCGGTGCTACGCACCCCCCAGGGCTAGGGCCCTCAAGCCCGTAACCCGATCCCGATCATCTGGCTCGCTGGGTGCGCTTAGGCTACCGACTGCACTCCAAGTGCGCCAAGTTTCTCGACAAACCGCGCGACTCGCCCGCATCGCCGTTGCGCTTGCCGTCCTCCCTGTCGTCCTCGTGGTCCTCCTCCAGGTCCTGCCGGTTCGCGGTTGGTCTGCCCCGGGACGAACTCCTCGTCGGAGGCGTCGAGGTCCGAGTCGCCCGTATCTCCTTGACCTTGTTCTTCCGCTTCTTCTTGTTCGGCTTCTGGCTGGCTGGGCGGCGCCGCGCTCTTGCCCGGCTCAGGCGGTCGTCCGGCACGTTGACGTGCAGCGTGCAGCCCCGGGACGACGCAGGGAGGATGAGCGAGACTAGGAGCACTTTTGTTCCGCCCGTCGGTGTGCTGATCCCGATTCCCGTCTCCACAGCACGGTCCGCTGGACAGTACGTCAGTAGCTTACTCTACGTATGGGTAGTTGCTGTGTCATCTAGGCTCTGCGGATGCCAGCGGACCACTAGATGATAGCTCGTCAGAGTTTCCGGTGAGGCTACATTTGTGTGCGCTCCGTCTGCCGCTTCTGCGCGGCCGACACTGGCGGTGAACCTTCTTTTCTAGACCGCTAGGATTGAGAGCAGCCTCGCTCTCAATCCTAGAAGTCGAAGGATTGTGAGCAGCACTCCTCGCAATCGTAGCATCTCTGTGCGACTGTGAGCACCCACGCTCGCAATCCTACGTCTTCTAGGACTAAGAGCAGCTCCGCTCACAAGGTGACTGGTGACGCCTACGACTACTACCAGCGCGCTCACAATCCGAGCAAAGTCTAGGATTGGGAGCAGCTTGGCTCACAATCATAGCAACATGCCTCCGGTTGCGAGCAGGAGCGCTCGCAATCCTAGAACTTTCGCCGATTGCGAGCGACACCGCCCACAGTCCTACGACTTCTAGGATTGCGAGCGGGTCCCCTCGCAATCGGTGCGATCACTGTTTGGATTGTGAGGAGACCCTCCCGGCGCGCTCACTCACAAGCGCTCGCGGCTGGATGGAGCGATTGGGACTGGATTGAGAGCGCCCTCTGTGCGCCTGCTAGCTAACTAGCAGTCCTTGGATCTTTGGTACGATTGTGAGCGCAGCCGCTCATAGTCCTACCAGATGTAGGATTGCGAGCGCTACTGCTCGCAATCGGAGGCATGTTGCTCGGATTGTGAGCAAAGCTGCTCGCAATCCTAGGCTTTGCTCGGATTGCGAGCGCGCTGGTAGTAGTCGTAGGCGTCACCAGTCACCTTGGGAGCGGAGCTGCTCTTAGTCCTAGAAAGAAGACGTAGGATTGCGAGCGTGGGTGCTCACAGTCGCACAGAGATGCTACGATTGCGAGGAGTGCTGCTCACAATCCTTCGACTTCTAGGATTGAGAGCGAGGCTGCTCTCAATCCTAGCGGTCTAGAAAAGAAGGTTCACCGACACTGGCTCGCTGGCAGGTTCAGCGCACAGCGGGTCTAGGATCGGGACCTAGGAGAGCAGACACGCCGCGTCGGTCAGCTGAACCTGCCGCCCTTTGCGACCCAGCGCTTTACCTAAAACAAAAGCGCTTCAGCTCGGGGTCAGAGCCGAACTCCTTCTCGACGGCCGCATCCCACATGCGGTCATCTCCGGCGTGAAGAAAGCGGCGCCCTCTATATATGTGTTTGTGTGTATGCTGCTGCTCGGCTCGCCGCCGTCGCTTTGCCGCCTCCCACATATATGAGGCGCTTTGCACTTGCCAGCGCTGCCCTCGCCAGGCGCCTGGTCCTCGCCCGCTCGCGCGCCCGCAGCACCGCGATTTCCCAAGGCGTGTACGTACCCGCGACGCTGAGGCCTGACGCCACGCCCGACGAGGCTCCGAGCAGGACCGCCGGCGATGATAATGTCTCTGGCGTGCTGAAGCGCTTTGGCGTCCAGCGTGTGCGGCCGTGGCTGGCGCACGCGCTCGCAGCGGCGGGGTTCGAGCGGCCGAGTGCGATCCAGGCGGCCGCGATGCCGGCGATTGCGCGGCATGCCGACGTGGTCGTCCACTCCGCCACCGGCTCCGGCAAGACGCTCTCCTTCCTCGTGCCGCTGCTCTCGCGGCTCGAGCCTGGTGTGCCAATGCAGCTGCTCCTTCTCTCGCCCTCGCGCGAGCTGGCGCTTCAGACCGCTGCAACGGTGGAGCGGCTCGTGGGCGCGCCCGACGGTGGCGGTGGAAGAGGCGGGAGCGGGAGTGGCGGGAGCGGGAGCGGCGGGGACGGCTCGGGCCTGCACGTGGAGCTGCTGGTCGGAGGCCTATCGAGCGCACCGCCGCCGCCCTCCTCGTCGACCGCCTCCGTCTCCTCCTCCGCCTCGACAGCGGCGGCGCTGCAGCTCCACCGGCAACTCTCGCTCGCAGTGCAGGCGCCGCACACCGACCAGCAGCCAGCCCCGCCTCTCCTCCCCTCCCGGCCCGGGCAGCCGCCTTGACGCGCGGGGAGCCGCGCCCGCGCAGGCGAGGCGTGCGGACATCATCGTCGCCACGCCGCTCGCGCTGCTGCGCGCTCTGCGGGTGGATGCGCGAGAGGCGGCCGGCGCGGGTGGCGGGCGCTGGCCAGCCGGCGGCGGCGGCGGCGGAGGCGGGATGCTGCTGCTGCAGCTGGCGACGGCGCTCGACGCCGTGGTGCTGGACGAGGTGGACGCCTTGCTGCCGCGTCCGGTCGTGCGCGGCGCCGCTTCTCCGCCGCGTCGGACTGCCCACGGCCCGTGCCTCCCTCCGCCCACGCCCCCGCCCGTCCCCTTGCCCCACAGGCGCCGACTTCTTCGCGAAGAGGGACTGGAGGCGCGCCTCGCGGACGCAGCGCAAGGCGGCGCGGCGCGCGGCCGGGGACGGGCACGCGCTGCTGCGCATGCTCGCGCGCGGCCTCGCGGCGGTGCGCAGGCGCTCTCGCGGCCGGTTCGACCGCGACTTTGGGCGCGACCGCGCAGGCCGCAGGGTGCCGGACACCGTGCGAGCCTACCGCGAGCTGCGGTCGGAGCGCGGCTGCTTCCAGCTGGTCGCCGCGTCCGCGACCGTCTCGCGCGCCCTCGTCTCGCAGCTGCACCGCCTCCTCCCTCTGCCTCACCCGCCGGAAATCATCTCGACGGAGGCTGCTGCCACACCGGCGGCGGAGGCGACGGGTGCGCGGGCCGCCCCCCGCCCGCGAGGGCCGGGAGGGGTGGCGGTCCCGCACACGATCGAGCACTACCGGGCCGAGGCCGGAGACGCGGCGGTGGACAAGGCGGCGGCGGCGGCGGCCGCCCTCCGCACCCTCGCCCCTCGTGCCGCGCTGCTCGTGCTGCCGGACGAGGGCCGGCTGGGCGAGTTCGTGTCGGAGCTGCGCGCCGCGGGGGTGACTCAGGCGGTGGCTCTGCACGAGGCGCTCGGCTTCCCCTCCCGCGCCGCCGCCGCCGCGAGCGGCGCGCCGGCCGCCGCCTCGCCGGCCGCACTCTTGCGCACCTTCCCGGCGCGGCTCGGTGCAGCGGCAGACGGCGCGGCGGGAGGGCGGGCGGACGAGCAGCCTCCCCTCGTGCTTGTGACGACGGAGGCGTCGGCGCGAGGCAGCACGGCGCGGCGCCCTTTCGCGCCCCTCCCCGCCGCGTCCCTCACCGCAGCCCTGCCCTCCCGCAGGCCTCGACCTCCCCGACCTCGATTGCGTGGTGCTGCTCTATGCACCGCTCACGTCAGACACCTACACGCACCTCGCTGGCCGCACAGGCAGAGGGCACGCGCAGGCGCCGCCGCCCTTGCCACGTCACAGTTAACGCTGGATGCACTCACACTCGCCGGCGCGCTCTGTAGGCGCAGCGCGGCGCCGTGGTCTCTCTGCTCACTGCGGAGGAGAGCGGCTGCCTCGGCCTCTTTGCCCGCCAGCTGCGCGTCGCAATACGGCCCCTCAGTGACGTGTCCCCAGTTGAGTTGTGACCAAGTGTTAAACAAATGGTCCGCAGAATATGACAATGACATGCACATGTGCATGCACATGTGAGTCATCGGGCAAGAGAGCTCACCCGTCTGCGTCACCGCGCGGTCTGAGACTGAGTCTGAGTACTGAGAGTCTCAGAGCGTGCATGTGCGCATGCACATGCACATGATCATGAACAATGACACTCTCCGTCGACATGGACGTCGCACACATTCCTCACATTCGGCGCACCGCGTCGGTCGCACCGCGGCGCGCACACACACATCAGTCAGCACACATACTTTCTCGACGACACACGAGAGTACGTACACGGCTCTCCCCGTCAGACTCAGAGACCTTCCTCTTCAAGCACACACACAGCTAGACACGCGCTCTTGTGCAACAAGCCGTGCGAAGCAGTACTCGAGTACATATTCCTAGTATTCAGACCGCGTCCGCGCCCTGAAGCAGCGCCTTGGGGGCGCAAACGTAGCCGTAGGTGGTGTGGCGAACCGCATGGAGCAGCATTGCCCAAGTTGCCATCGTGTTGTAGACGAGGCCCGCGCCAAATGCATAGAGGGGGTAGGCGAGGCCCCAGTGCAGCCACTGCAGCGGCGAGATCGGGAGCATCTTGGATGCCTCGCGCCGCGGCTTGAGGATGCACTGGTGCAGCACAGCTTCCCGCACGAGCGTGCGGACCCACTGGAAGCCCAGCGTCAGCAGCGGCAGCCCCACCGCAAGGGCGAGGGCGCGCGGCGGCAGCGCAGCGAGCACCGCCCACATCTGAGGAAAGAGTATGATCAGCCACGGAGGCACCACCGTCGTGGTGAGCATCTGGCCGGCCGTCAGCTGCAGCATGCGCAGCCAGATCTTCCAGCGGAGCAGCGGGAAGAGCGAGACCACCCACGCGGTCTCCTCGACGCCCCACATGTGCCGCTTTGCCTGCACCCAGCGGTCGCGCAACCCAGTGACGGAGTCATTGATTATGATCGACCAGACCGGAACCACCACGTTGGCGGCGGCGTTGGTGAAGGCGACCGCCTTGAGCGTGGTGTGCAGGTCCTCACTGGTGTTGTCGGGGTGCCAGTAGTCGATGAGGTGGGCGAAGCCTAGCGTGAGCGAGTAGTTGGACTGCGCGGGCTGGAACTGCAGCGCGGAAAAGGTGCAGTACTGCGTGCGCTCGATCTCAAAGACGGCGACGAGAGGGTGGCACGCGGCGAGGTTGCGGTACGTGTTGATCGGCGAGTCGAAGAGGGTGTGCCTCCCGTCGGGCTGGCGGCAAAACTCGGCCTCGAGGTGCTCGAGGAAGACCGAGTCGAACTGCGAGTCGGCGTCCGCCGTCGTGACCATCACAGTGTACGGGTCGATAGACCTCGCCTGCGCCCACGAGTAGAGCTCCATGCACGCGTGCCGCTCGTTGGACGACTTGCCGGCCACCTCGCCGGGCCCGAGGCTGTGCCGCGTCTGGAAGAACTCGAGGAAGTCGCCGCCGAACTCGGCGTCCAGCCGCGCAAAGGTTGGATCGGCGCTCTCGTCGCGCGCCTCGGTCGCGAGGATCACGACGCAGCTCTTGGCGAGGTTGTTCGCCGCGAGCGAGCCGATGGTGGCGGCGAGCACCTCGTATGGCTCCTTGTACGCGCAGATGATGACGGCGTGGACTAGGCGCTCGCGGTCCTCGGGCAGAGCCGGCCGCCGCAGGCCGCGAAACAGGCACTTGAACGTCAGGACGTCGAGCCCGACCTCGTAGCCAATCTTGGCGAGGACCGAGATGACGATGGCGGCCACCACACACGGCGCCCTCAGCACCGCATCGATGTGCTCGGCGCCGCCGTCGGCGAGGACTTGCGTGGCGACGGGCAGGAAGAAGAATGCGGTGGCCCCCATGCTGAGCAGGCTAAAGATTGGCGCCACGGAGAGGGCACACTGGAGCGACACAGAACAGGCAGGCCTGCCCAGTTCGGCGATTTCTCGGAAGCCTACGAGCTGTCCTTCAGCACCACCCACCTGATGGTGCTAAATAAATAAATAAAACGGACACACCAAACAAGGGGTGGGAGAAGGACAGGGTCCCCACCTGCGCGAGCTGATGGTGCTGTGCCTGCAGAAAGAAAGAAAGAAAACAGACAGCCGACGGGACTGCAAAATGCGGGAAACCCGCGAATTTTCTTTCATGGTGTGCCGGTGATAGTACTAGCACGCGCCAGTTCGCACCTGTGTCGAGCCTGTGTGCTGTGAGAGAGAGTTGTCTTGTTAAATTCTTTCGTGGGCTCTGGTGCGAGCTTCCAGCACCCTTGCCCGCCTCGCTCTCCCTCGCTCTCTCCATCCTGCGAGCTGGCCCATATCGACCGTGCCCAATCGATGCGCTTGGCCGCTCTCCTCGTCGGCATGCTGGCGGCTCGCACGCGCGCGCTGCACCTCGTGCACATGTCGCGCCGCCCCGGCTCGCGCCTGCTCGGCCCGGCTGCCAGCCTGCGCGCCGGCATGCCGGGCGCCTCGGCCGGCTGCGCCTCGGCGGCGGCGCGGCGCGAGGCGCCGGCGCTGAGCTCTTCCGAAGGTATCAGCGGGCTGCGGGTGCTCAACACTCTGACGGGCCAGCTGGAGCCCTTTGTGCCGATCGACCCGGACCGAGTGAAGTGGTACACGTGCGGCCCCACTGTCTACGACGCGGCGCACCTCGGCCACGCACGCAACTACATGGGGTTCGACATCGTGCGGCGCGTGCTCTGCGACTACTTTGGGCTGGCCGTCATGTTTGTGATGAACATCACCGACATTGACGACAAGATCATCCTCCGCACCCACCGCAACCACCTCGAGGCGATGGCGGCGCTGGTCGCCGCTGCAGCGGCGGAGGCGGCGGAGGCGGCCGGGGCAGCGGCGCTGCGCGAGGCGGTGGAGGCGGCGGAGGCGGCGCTGGCGGCGCCCAAGCCGACGCTTCTGGAGCTGGTCGGAGCGCAGACCGCGCTGCGCGACGCCGCCGCCGCCGCCGGCATGGCCTCTCCGCCGGCGGTGTGCGACGTGCAGACGGCGTTTGTGAAGCTGACCCTCGAGCAGGAGGCGTCCTTCTTCGAGGACATGGCGGCGCTCAACGTGCGTCCGCCCGACGCGGTGACGCGCGTCACCGACTACGTTCCCGAGATCGTCTCTTACATCGAGACGATTGCGCGGAACGGGTACTGCTACGAGGCAAACGGCTCCGTCTACTTTGACACGGCCGCCTTCACCTCGTCGGAGGGCAAGGTGTACGGCAAGCTCGTCGACGCCTCTGCGCTGGCGGACAAGGAGCTCCTCGCCGAGGGGGAGGGCGCCCTCTCCGCCTCGAGTGCCGAGGCAGACAAGCGGCACCCCTCCGACTTTGCGCTCTGGAAGGCGTCCAAGCCGGGCGAGCCGGCGTGGCCGTCCCCGTGGGGGGAGGGGAGGCCGGGGTGGCACATCGAGTGCTCGGCGATGATGTCCGACCTGCTGGGCGGCGAGGTGGACATCAACGCGGGCGGGATCGACCTCAAGTTCCCGCACCACGAGAACCAGATGGCGCAGGTCGAGGCGCACTACGACTGCTGCAAGGCGTGCAACTACTTTTGGCACTCTGGCCACCTGTCCATCGACGGGCTCAAGATGTCGAAGAGCCTCAAGAACTTCATCACCATCCGCGAGGCGCTCGAGACCTACTCGGCGCGCCAGCTCCGCTTCCTCTTCCTCCTCCAAAAGTACCACCAGCCGATGGAGTACTCGCAAAACAGCATGGCCGCCGCCGCCGACCTCGAGCGCCGCTTTGGCGCCTTCGAGGCGGCGCTCGCGGCGCGGCTGCGCGAGGCGGACACGGCGGCCGACGCCGCGCCGCAGGAGGTGCTGCACCGGTGGGGCGATCAGGAGCGGCGCCTCAACGACGCCCTCGTCGACAAGCGCGCGGCGGTGCACGCGGCGCTGCTCGACTGCATCGACACGCCGAGCGCGGTCAAGCGGCTCGAGCAGCTGATCCGCGCGGCCAACTCGTACATGGGCGAGGTGCCGCAGCCGCAGCGCGGCGCGACGCTCCTGCACGCCGTCGCCCGCTACTACAGGCGCGTGATGGGCGCGTTCGGGGTCGAGACGGCGCTGGACGCTGCAGGGGCAGCAGGCTCGGCTGACTCGGCGACGCCGCTGCAGCTGACCGAGGCGGTGAGCAGCTTCCGCGACACGGTGCGCTCCATCGCCATCGAGGCGAAGCGGTCGGGCGGCGAGGGCGCCGGCTTGGCCGACGAGGTGCTGCGCGTGTGCGACGCGCTTCGCGACGAGAGCTTGCCGGCAGCCGCACTGTAGCAGCCACAGCGTGTGTAGTAGCAGTGAGCATTCGGCTTGCCGGCAGACGCTGCCTTGCATGGCGCTGGCCGGCCGCTCGCGGCCCATCCCCGCCCGCCCTCTCCCGCGCGCAGGCGCTCGGGGTTCGGATCGAGGACCGGCCGTCGGGCGTGGCGCAGTTTGCGATCGACGAGCCGCAGCGGGTGAGCGCAGGGGAGGAGGGAGGCTGCGGTGTCGGGGCAGTCGTCTCACACGCCCGTCCCGCCCCTCCCCGTGGTGCTGGCAGGTGCTCGCTGAGGCGGCGCGGCGGCGCGAGGCGGCGGCGCAGGCCGAGGCGGCCAAGGCGGCGCGCGCTGCCGACCAGGCGGCGCGTGAGGCGGCCGAGGCGGCGCGCGCTTCTGTGCCGCCGTCGGAGATGTTTTCGCCGGCGCACGACGGGCTGTTTGGGCGGGAGAGCAGCTACGGCGCACTCGACGCCGAGGGCATCCCGCTCGAGGACGCGACGGGCGAGCCGCTCTCAAAGTCGCAGCGCAAGAAGCTGGTCAAGCTCGCGCAAAAGCAGGCCAAGCTAGTCGAGGCCGCGGGGAGGCGGTGACGGCGCGGGCGGCGGCGCGTTGTGTATTTGGAGGCGGCAGGCTGGAAGGAGGAGGGTCCGGGGAGAGGGACGCGAGACGCGTTGGGATCGGTACTAGCGGGCCGGGCCTATTTTTTTGTGCTAGTGTGTGGTGGAGAGAGGGCGTCCAAGAGGAAGGTCGTCGAGTGTCGACAAATGGCCTGAGGTCGTTTTTCGTATGGTGGCCTCGGTGCCCCAAAGACGTACTAGTAAACGCTAAACGGGTACAGCTACCGGGTGTGTATACGGACAGCTCACTCAGTCAGAGACTCTCTGTCACACACATCCACATGGCCCCGTGTATCGCGTATGTATGTGCCCTGAGACACTGAGGCAACGACATCAGGACACAAGCAGCCACGAACGCGTCACACCATCCCCGCCGCCGGTTGGTGGCGGCGCGCCTGCGGCTGCTGCGCCCAGAGCTGCCCGCACGCCGAGCTGTCATCGGCGCCGCGCTGCGCTCGGACGGAGACCCACACGCCGCGCTGCCGCAGCCGCGCCTGGAAGGCGTCGATCGCAGCCCATGTCGGGCGCTCGTACCGCGCGGCGAGGCGCGCCGCCGCTCCGCCTCCGCCGTCGTTGTACGGGATCAGGTTGACCAGCACGCCCGTGCGGCGGCTCGCCCGGCCCGGGTCGAAGCAGGCCGCCTCGACGGGGCGCAGGAAGGCGGCCAGCTCGTCCGCCTCGGCCAGCCCGTCGTTGACGCCGCCCAGCAGGACGTACTCGACGACGAGTCTCCTCCTCCGCGGGGGCAGCGCCGCGAGCGCCGCGCATAGCCCCTCCCGCAGCGCCTCTGGCTCGTCGACGGCGGTCGGGACGAGCCGGCGGCGGAGGGAGGCGTCGGCGGCGTGCAGAGACCACGCGAGCGCGGGCGGCGGCGGCGCTTCCTCCTCCCCGATGCCGAGCAGCGCGCCAAAGGCAGCGGCGGTCGGCGCCACCGTTGAGACCGTCACGGCGCGCGGCGAAAAGCCGAAGCGGCGCCGGTCGGTCAGCGCGGCCAGCGCACCACGCACGGCAGGCACGTTGTCTGCCGGCTCGCCCATCCCCATGAACACGAGGTTGGAGAGCGGCGGCAGCGCCTCGCGCTCGGCGAGCCCGCGAGCGGCAAAGACCTGCGCCAGCACCTCATCCGTGTCGAGCGAGCGAAAGAGCCCCATCGTGCCCGTCGCGCAGAAGCGGCAGCCCTGCCGGCAGCCGACTTGCGAAGAGACGCATAGCGTGCTGCGTGCGCGCGCGTTCCGTGCCCGCCCGCCGCCCGCCACGTCCGGCCGCGGCGGGATGAGCACCGTCTCCACCTCGTGTCCGTCCCTCAGCCGGAGCAGCAGCTTGCGCGTCCCGTCCGAGGTGGAGTGCTCGCGCACCACGGGAGCGACGTGCGACGGCGAGGTGTGGGCGGCGAGCGATGCCCGCGCCGCGGCACCCAGCCCATCGGCACCTGCGGCGGCGGCGGCAGGGTCGCGCCCGCTCCGCAGATGGCGCCAGACGCTCTTGGCGCCGGCGCCGCCGACGAGAGAGTGAAGGCGCTCGTACGGCAGCGATAGCAGCGAGCAGCCGGCGCCGGCGTGCGGCGGCGCCAGCAGCGCGCAGCCGAGTGGGAGGAGTGCCAGCATTGCCGCGAAGCGTGTCAGCATTGCGAGCAAGCACGCAGTGCAGTGGGGTCGGTGCAGCGCGGTTGCGGCAGCGGTCGCGGCGCGGTGGCGGTGGCCGCACCGGTCAGGCGCGCAGCCGGAGAGAGAGGGAGGCGCTCAATCGCCGCACGCGGCGAGCGCCTCCAGCGTGGCACGCAGTGAAAAAGACGGAAGTGGCACGCAGTGAAAAAGACACTCTTCTTGCGTCGTGCGTGTCGTCATCACCTGTCTACCGTCCACCCATACCGCGTTGGTGTCCAGTCCGGATGTTCTTCACCTTCCTACCTAACGCCTAACCTAACTCTCTCTCACACACACACCTAACTCTCTCACGTTACAATGGACTAAAAAGAGAAAGCGGATAGGCAACAAGAACACAACGCACCCTCTCACATGACAAGCGATCCAGCGAGTGTGGGGACCAGAAAAAGAGAAAGCGCCGAACATAATCACCTAAAAAGAATTTTCCGTGCGGCTCGCGCACGACCGCCACGCCATCGCGTCACCGCTCCCCACGCCCGTCGCCAAACACACTGAGCAGGCCAGCAGCGCCCACCGCGGCATTTCCCTGCGCACGCAACGAACAACAAAACAACACATCGCAACGCCATGCGACTCCGACTTCTGTGGGTTGCGTGCTTCGCGCCGATGACGGCGGCAGTGTACCAGTTCGAAGCGTGGGACCACCACGGCTGCAACGCGTACGCAGGAGACGTTTGGTGTGAAGCAGAGAGACGGTGCATGGCCAGCTACATGCCATGTTCCAGCCAGCAAAAGCCCGAGACCCGCAGCGGTCAGCGCAAGCGGCCGCAGAAGAAAGCCGGGTAGACGCGTCTTGTGCTATCAGTCAAGTAGATCAACTAAAATGCCAATCCAAATAATTCCAATAAAAGACGCACACAACACCGCTGCTCATAGGGGGCGCTCGCTGACGCTGGTGATCTCCGCCTCCCTCTGCCTTCGTATACGGTCGCGCCCGCCCCCGCGCCGCGGTCCCAGGCCGCCCCCGCCCGAGCTGCTGCGAGATTCACCACCGAAGCACAATCTCGAACAGCTTTCGAGGAGGCGCCGCACAGCCCCGCCGAGCCGTGAAACTTCGAGGATTGCGACTTGGCAGCAGCCGCGTGCACGCTCGAGGCACCCGCCGCCACCCGCTGCGCCCTCTGCACGCATAATCAGCAGGCGGCGGACGATGAGCAAGAACTCTCCCCTCTCGATCATCCCACTGCCGTCTGTGTCGAAAGTGCGTAGCATTCGGGCCGCCTCTAGGGTGTTTGTCTCCACTCCCAAATGACGCAGCGCGTCTCTTAGCTCCCTGGCGTCGAGCTGGCCTGTGCGGGACGCGGAAAATCGGCCGTGGTACTGTGGGGAGGCGAAGGAGAATGCACTAGCGTGATTGAGCGCCGTACCTGAGTGGTTGGCGTCGAACTCATCGAAGGCTGCATTTATGGAGGCGTCGGTGAGGGAGCCGAGCCGTTCCAGATGAGGTGTCTGTCGCCGCCCGCCGGCAGACTCCACGGAGCACCTCTCCGCACTCTCTATGCCACTGGCCTCTCCCGCCGAAGATCTTCGCGTCACAGCAGCCTTCACCGCCCTTGCTGCGTCCTTGCCAGCCGAGCGCGCAGCCCGCATCGCATTCGCAGCATCCGAGACACCGCGCCCGTCAGAGGAGGAGGTCGAGCGCCGGGCGACTGCCGCCGCCCGCCTGAAGACGCGTCTCATGCGTGGCATGCGGGTTCCAGGCTTCGCGACGGCGGTAGTAGTTTTGGCTTCCGTTGCAGCAGCAATATCCAAGTATACCGCGTTCGCGCGCGGGCGGGACGCAGAAGAATAGACACAACATTTTCTGGTTATGAGAGCCAGTTTTTGCCACTTCGGTTAGCTCTTGTGGGTCCGATATCGAGACCCAAATATTTATCCCCGCGATCAGAGGCCAAGACATCAGTTTTTGCCAACGCTTCGCGTTCGAGGTCTCTATTTCTGCGTTTCCCTCGCTTCGCCCGTCGACCAACGTCCTGCATGGCGACCCGCGAATCCCGGAGGCCGGAGTTCGCGGGCCGCGAGACTCTGTTCAAGGATGTGGGCGACGAGCACGCGTGTGGAGGCCTTGCGACGCACCACACCTCGGGTACGCGCGCAACGCCAATGCAGCGGGCGCTGCTCTCCAAGGCTGAAGAGGCTGCTGCGGACGAGGCAGCAGCAGCAGCAGCTGCTGCTGCTGCTGCTCACCGTCGGCACCAGCTGATCGTTGCTTTGCTCGCCGCTGACGTTGGCAACGGGCAGGGCCCGCAGGGCAAGAAGCAGCGCGACACAGAGTTTGACTGGGCGGCGCATGTGGCGCGCCTCACCGCTGCTGAGTTCAAGCTGCGCTACCGCCTGACGGCCGAGGCCTTTTACCGGCTGCTTGCCCGCATCAAGCCGCACTTGTGTGTGAGTGAGAAGCAGGCACTCTGCAGCAAGGGCACGCTGATCGAGCCGGCGACCAAGCTGGCCATGTCCCTCCGCTTCCTGGCCGGCGGTGCGGTGCTCGACATCAAGCTTATCTACCACGTGAGCAAGTCCATGGTGTTCCACTGCCTGTGGCTCGTGGTCGACGCCATCAACCTGACGTACCCGATCGAGTTCCCAACCTGACGATGTGGAAAGGTTGAAGGTGTATGTTCGACCTGTGAGACCTCGTCTCCAGGCCGCACATACATTGTGAGTCTTGCTGCTTGATTTGCGGCAGGTGTTGGAGGCCGAGTTCGCTTCGCACCGCACGGATCGTGTGTGGCGCGGGCAGGTAGCAGCTATCGATGGCGTCATCTTCAAGATGGTCAACCCCGGCTGCGCTGTGCCCAACCCCGGCGCGTACTTTGTGGCGCGAAAGGACGAGTTTGGCCTGCTCTGCATCGCCACGTGCGACTACCACCGGCGCTTCCTGTCGTACGACATCAGCCAGGCGTCAACTACGCATGACTCAATGGCGCACGCTGCCTCGGAGCTGGGCAAGCTGCTCGCCTCCGGCCGGCTGCACCCCGATTTTTTCATTAATGGCGACTCGGCGTTTACACGGGCGCCACACATGGTTATCCCGGGGGGAGGCGACGCGTACGACTATGTGCAGTCCAGCACACGCATGCCCATCGAGTGTGCCTTTGGCATCCTCGTGCGCCGCTGGGGTGTCCTCTGGCGCCCCCTGTCTGTGCGGTTTGATAGGCGCGCTCCGCTCATCGGCGCGTGCATGCGGCTGCACAATCTGTGCATCGACGAGCGCATCACCGAAGAGACCTGCTTCAAGAACGGCCTCGGCGAGGTCCAGCCAGGCCGCTGGGAGCGCGTGCCCAAGTTCGACCGGGAGGGGCGACCCGTGGAGTACCTCGACACGGCTGCCGCAAATGCACCTCCTCCCGAGCCTCGCATGCGCCGCGCTGTTGCTGCGGACGCGGGGAAACGGCGTCAGGAGGCACTCGCTCAGGCGATCCGCAACGCGGGCATTGCCCGGCCTGCGCTGCAGCACGGTCTGCGCAAGAAGAAGCGCCGCCGGCGCGCAGCCGTTGCAGCCCGCTCGTAGGTTGTGTCCTGTGTGCGAGGTCGCGAGCCACCAAGAAGCAAGATGCACACCTGCGCGCGTCGGGCGCGGGAGAGAGTGCGATCGGTCGCCCGTCGCTCGAGCCGCACGCGGGAGCGACCAGAATACTCGCCGGATGGCCCATTTAGGGCCGCGAGCCTGCGGCGAGAGGGGCAAAGGTGCGGGAGGTTCCTCGTGATGGGTTGCTCGAGAGCGGCACAATCGGCCCTGGGCTGACCCTGGGGACGGATCAGGGCGGCACTCCACACGAGAGCGGGTTCGGCACGCCTCGGGCTGTCGCAGGCCCTCGCTGCGGCGCGCCTCGGGCTGTCGCCGGTCCTCGCTTCGACTGCCATGCCTCGGCGCTACCGAATGCGCTTACGCAAGCAAGCCACAGCGTGCGGGAGGAAGGGGTGCACATGCTGGCGCACCCCACGCCCGATCACAGCGCCGCGAGGAGCGAGTACGGCGGAGACGGCTGGTCCCGACCAGGGCGAGCGCGATTCCACCCAGGCAGGCCCCGGCGGCCCACAACGCGCGAAGGGCCGAAGGGACGGAAGTTTTAGCTATAGATGTCGCCGCCAACTATAGCCAAATTTTAGGATTGGCGCGAACTGCCGTCTATAGGAGGTGGACGGATGAGAAAGAAATAGGTCAAGCTATCCCAGAAAGAGAAGCGGGCGCGCAATCCACCTGAATAAAATAAAAACGGACACCGCCAAAGCCCCACTCGCACTCTAGCTAGCAGGCGCCGAGGCCGCAGCGCGCGTTGGAGGCGTGGTGTGCCGCCTCCTCCCGCGCGATCTCGCTATCGCTATCCTCCTCCTCACTCTCCTCACCCTCCTCCCCACTCTCCTCGCCACTCTCCTCCTCCGCGGCGGCGGTGGTGGTGGAGCGAGGCTGCTGCTCAGCAGAGGGCGCAGCACGCGCAGCGGGCGGGTCGACAAAGGTCGGCTCGGGCATATCCTCCTCGAGCTTGTCCAGCTGCTCAGTGAGACGCTTTGCCTTCGCCACAAGCCGACCGGGCACCTCCTCGCCGCGAGCCTCGTACTCCGCGATGGACTTCTTGGTCTGGCGAAGTGCCTCCTCGTAAACCGTCTCGAGCTGCGATCAGAGCAGGAGGGACGGGGCTGGGATGGGCTGGGGATGTGCGCAACGGTTGGGTAGAAGGGGAGGGAGGCGCACCTCCATCTTTCCCCGATGCGCCTGCATTCTCGCGGACTCGGCAACGAAAAAGTCGAACCGCTGCTCCTGCACCGTCTTGGCCCTCGCCGTGACCTGCACCGGCGCGACCTGCGCTGGCTCCTTTAGCGCCCGCAGCAGCTCAAGCTGCATGTTTGCGCGCTTGTCGTTCCTGCCTTTGGGGAGAGGGTCCGACGCGCGCCGCTTGCTCGTGCCGTGGTGGCCAGTTCCCGGGGGCATGTCCTGCACAGCGGATTTGAGAAGGTCGTACGAGATGAGGACGCAGTAGAAGTAGAGCAAGGCCGCATCGTCGTGCACAAAGTTGCGGAAGTTGTTCGAGTAGACCTTGGTGCTGTCCTCGGCGAGCTTGTCCGGGTCGGCGCAATCGCCCATGCCTGACGTGCGGAAGTTGTGCAGCGCCTTCATGAGCAAGGTGCGCGCCTCCTTGAACTTGGCCGCGAGCTTCGGCGCATCCATGATCAAGCCGTTGTAGGTCGGGTCGAGCGACGCCTCCTCGAACATGTCGCTGTCGAAAGCGCTGACGTGAAGCACGGGATTGAACTCCGGGCTGTTGAAGGTGAGCGCGATATCCTGAAAGGCCGAGTCCTTGGCAGCACCGTCAATCTCGGCGCGTGTGCGCGGCGCATTGCGCTGCAGGAAGGCGTCCTTGTTGGCGACAATGGAGTGGGCGAGGCGAGTCAGGTGCCTGCCCTTCACCCAGCGCTTGGCAGCCGCCGGCGCTGCCTCGTCCTCGGTGACGGGCGCAGCGTCAGGCGCAGCGCCAGGCGCTGCTGCGGGGGCAGGTGCTGCTGCGGCGGCTGGTGCCGGTGCCGCCGCCGCTGCTGCCGCATCTGCTGTAGCCGCCTCGTCGGGGATCGCGTGCGCCATCAGCCATTGGTAGCACTGCGGCTCGGACCAGTAGCTAGGCCTTGCCGTCGCGTCGCGCCGCTTGATCTCTGCGCGCAGCTCTGCCCGGCGAGGCTTCTTCGGTGCGCCAGCGCCCTTGGGCCACATACTCGGGATGGAGTACTGGAGAGAGCCTGGCTGAATCAAGCGCGCCGACGCAAGTCTCGCTGCGTCTAGCTGTTGTTGCGCTGCAGGCTCGCCGCCAGCGGCCCCGTCTACGGCGGCTTCGCCGCCGGCTTCAGGTGCAGTCTCAGGGCCGCCAGCGGCCTGGGCGGCCTGGGCAAGACCCTCGAGGCCTGCGAGGTCGGCATCGAAGATCCCGGCACCGTACATGAGCCGGTGGCGGCGCTTGGACAAATGTGAGACCCAGCGCGACCCTAAGGAAAATTAGGCGCGGAGCACCGGCAACGCAGTGGCAAGCAAACCGTTAAATTTGCCGGGAGGTCTGATATTTGGGTCTCGGATTTCAAGATTAGAGACCCCTGGAGAGCTAACGAAGTGGCAAAAACTGGCTCTGACGAACATTTTCAGTGTATGTACATGTAGCTCTCACGAACATACCCGTAGGTGAACTGCTGACAGGGTTTGCGATGAGGAGCGATCCGAACGTGGTATTTTGTGACATGTTATTTGTTCTTGTTTATGACAGAGTGCCTCCCGGCTATTGCGGCTCCCCTTTCTGTTTAGGCCAGCGCACAGCGCCATAGGGGTATTTTCTTCTCAATAACAAGCCTGTTTACTTGCCTGGACTCCGCTCCCAGGTGAGTGTCCAGCTACTCGCGTACGAGTAGGAGGCCAAACCACCAGACCGACGCTGAGCACTGTGCCATGGCCAAGGTTCACACCAAACGCCACGATTCACGCACACCATTTTGGGCTCTCACCTTTTTGCTGCTGCGTGTCGGCCCAGTCATGGGCTTTTTCTCTCGCAGCGGCGCCACCCGTTTTGCAAGCGCATTGCCTGCTCGCAGCAGCGCCACCCGCCTGCAGGCTGCTGACGAGCCTCCGCCACTGCGAGCGCTGCGAAGCTTTCTCTACTTCAACGGGCCAGAGGCGACAGCGCGGCGGCTGGTCGCCGGGCTCGCCGGCGGCCGCGCCACTGCGCCTGCTGGCGGCCTCGTCTTCGATGCTTCAGCACCGAGCGGCCTCGGCCTGGAGTGGGGTACACTGGACGACGTGGTGATGGGCGGACGCTCCGCCTCGTCCTTCCAGCTCACCACGGACGACGATGGGCTGGCCGTTGGCCGCTTCGAGGGCGTCGTGACGACTCGCGGCGGAGGCGGTTTCACAGGTGTTCGTACGCGCACGCTGTCGCCGCCGCTCGACCTCCGTGCGGCTGCGGCCGCTGCGGAGGGCGGCGGCGACCTGACCGTCGTGCTCCGCGTGCGAGGCGACGGCAACCGCTTCAAGTTTGTCATGCGAGATGACGAGGACTGGAACGGCGTCGCTTGGACGCAGAGCTTCGACACCGCGGCTGGAGAGTGGACGACGGCGCGACTGCCACTGGCTGGGTTTGTGCCGACGCGATTCGCGCGCACCGACCGCCTGGCGAGGCCCTTCCGCGCCGACCGCTGCACCGCCCTGCAGTTTGCGCTGAGTAAGTTCGAGTACGACGCGGGCCTCAACCCGCGCTTCGAGGAGGGGCGATTCCGGCTGGACGTGCAGAGCATCGGCGTGGTTCGGGCGTAACTCTCACCGCTTCGCGCAGACAGCACTCGCGCGCTCTCTGACTCTGTGTACGTTTGACATGATATACTGAATAAAGTATCTCGCGCTCCGCGCTCTCGCCGCGTGTCCCCGGTGTGCCCTGAACGCGCGCGGGGTGAAAAAAAATAAATATAAAATAACGCAAAAGGGACCCGGGGACCGCGGCGCGCGGGGAGGCCACCCCGCCCCCCCTGGCGCACAGGTGGGGCCCCTGCAGCTGCACCCCGGTGGCGGTGCCTCTCGCTTTTGACTCTCACTCTGTCGTAATAAAAGCACATCAAGAGCGCGCGGAGAGCGATACGGCGGCGAGAGCAGCGGGTCTGGGAGACTATACGTCAGGAATCAGGCGCGTGGCCAGCACACCGGCTTCCGCGGCAGACCTCGGCGCTGCCTTCTCTAGGCGGGCGGGGGCAGCGCCTCTCCGAGACTGGCAATCACGCTGCGCAGCCGATGGTTTGGCACGAGCTGGCGGGACGTCAAGACGGCGCCCGTCATCGGTGACGTCCTGTGGTCGGCTAGCCTGCGGGCGGGGGAGGAGGGGTGCGGTGAGGGATGCGAGAGGGGGCGATCCGAAGGGTGGCAGGGGGCGCGGCACCATCGCTCGATCGCATCCCGCTCGTACGAGTGCCCGTCCGGGGCGATGACCGGGTCGCGCATCACCTTTGTTTCTCGGGGCCAGGGGATCAGGGCCAGGTGCCAGGGTCAGAGTGAGGGTCTCACGGCGCCAGCGTGAGGTCGAGGCAGGTGCATGGGCGCCGCGGCGCGCCTCCATAGAGATGGGGCACCGCAGGTCCCGGAGGAGGCTGTCGCTGGCGCCGTCGCCGAGGCTGCCTCCAACCTGCCTCCTCTCGGCAGCACCCGCAAGCAGGTCCCCTCGCAGCGCGCGAGAGAGGCTCGCGCCCGCACCAGGCGCGCCGAGCCGCGTGGCGCTCTCCTCGAGCTGTTCGTACATTGCCGCCCGCCGCAGCCGCAGCTGCCGCCGCAGCCTGACAAGCGCGCGCCAGAGGGAGAGCGACGCGAAGGAGCCGGCCACCATAAAGAGATCCATCGGCCCATTCAGCGCGAAGAAGAGCAAATCGGCCTTGCCGGACTCCTTCAGGAAGGACTCGGCGATGATGTAGAGGCCAATCACGAGAGAGAGGCCAGACGAGCCGACGAAGTGGCTAGAGATCATCCATGGCTTGCAGTCGCGCGCACCAAAGTAGCCGAACGCGCCGGCAGCCACGAAGAAGGGCTGCATAACCAGCAGGGTTGGCGTGCGCCGCATCGCGCCGGCGGACGCGAGCGCGAGCGCGAGGCAGACCTGGCACGCGCAGAGCGTCATCACCGTTTGACGCTGCTGGATCATGCTCCCCTCCGATGCGTGGATGCCATCCTCGTTCAGCATGATGGCCCTGGCGAGTACAGCTGGCGAGTATAGGCCACGCCTGATTCACAGCCTTAATTGAGACTACTTTATCTTGCTTCACATCCTAGCATCCAGATCTGAGAGAAAATATGCTATTCAAAACGCAAAAAAGAAAACGAGAATTTTTGTGCCTATTTTCTTTATTCTTCGTCTCTGCTCAACAAAGTGTGCGTGTTAGAGTTGTTTGGTAAAAATCTCTCTGCTCATCTTTAGACTTTACTGTTACACACTTTAGAGCGACCCCAGCTTGAGAACCCCCCCCACCCCCAGTGGATCGCAGATTCGCAGTCGCGGAGGACCTGGAGCTGAAGCCTGAACACCGGGCCGCCTGACTGCGCGGTTCTCCTCGCTTCACCGAGCGCGCCTCACCCCCGTCCCGCCGCCCCCGCCGCCCCTGCCTCCCCTGCCTCCCCTCCCTCGCGCGGCCCCGGCGGCCCCGCGACCGCCGCCCCGCCCGCGCGGCGCGGGCGCTGTGGCCTCTGGCAGCAGGTCGCTTCGGCCGGTCGCCGCGCAGATGATGCGCCGCTGCAGCGCGTCGACGCCCGCCTTGCGCTGGGACGAGACGAGCGCGAGAGGCCTCAGCTGCCGCCGGGCGGACTTGAGGCCGGACTGGACGAGCGCGGCGACCTGCGCAATCCGCTGCGGCGGGCCCGCCGCGTCCGCCTTGGTCAGGACGACCAGGTACGGCAGCCGCGCCTCCGCCTCGAGGAACTGGAGCATCTGCACGTCCGACGGCTTGAGGCCGACGCGGGCGTCGACGAGGACGAGGACGAGCTTGATGGTTGAGCGCTTGCGGAGGTAGGCGGCCGAGAGGCGCGCCCACGCCTCGACTGCCGCCTCGCTCGCCAGCGCAAACCCGTACCCAGGCATGTCGACCAGCCAGAACGAGTCCGCGCTGCTCCGCCGCCCGACCTCAAACCACGTCAGCTGCGTGGTGCGGCCGGGCTTGTCGGAGACGCGCGAGAGGCCGGCGGTGCCCGTGAGCACGTTGAGCAGCGACGACTTGCCCACGTTGGACCGCCCGATCACGGCCACCTCGGGGCGGCCCTCGGGCGGAATCGACTCCTCTGTCGACGCCGCAGCGAGGAAGCGAGGGCGCACGCCGTACGCCGATCCGAGGTGGCCCATCCCGCGGCCGCCGCGCGTCTCGCGCCGCGGCGGCCCTCCGCGCGGCCGGCCCCACTCGTCGTGCAGCGCGCGCGCCGCCGCGAGGACCTGCGGCTCCACGACGGCGCTGCGCAGCCGCTGCCGGAAGGAGGGCGCGGATCCGCCGCCGCCGGGCGGAGCGCCGGGCCGGAGCGCGAGCGCGGCGCAGAGCATGAGCATGAGCATGAGACAGCCGCCTCCGCGCATGTCCGCCTGTGGCTCGTCTCCACTACCGGTCGCTGTCGAGGAGGCCCTGCGTGCGCTCTCGGGAAGAGAAACCGTTTCGATGAGCGCGCGAGTCACAGCGTGTAGCCTGGCGCGTTTGTGCCCCGTTTGTGCCGCGTCCCGTGCCCCCGAGTTCATTTTATAAACAGGCCAGGTCTACACTGGCCGCGGCACCAGCTCCCGCGGTCTGCACGCTAGGAGTGGTCCGCCCTCGCAATGAATGCGGAATACTATTACGAAAGTTCCAACTAGTGCAACACAAACTAGTCCGTCTCGTAATCGCGCCAAGAGCACACATGACAAGCGATCCCATGTTAGTGATTGTAATAAGGAAGAGAAACAAGGTTTTCTCATGAAGGCGCCGCAAACACGGGGCCTTGTCGGCTTGTGCCCTTTCGCAATGCTGCCCTTGTCCGCGTCCTGCCGCGGACAAGCCCGCCTCGTCATTCTTCTCGTGTCGCCAGCGGCAGCATGGTTTCCTGATTCTGACTGGCATAATCCGCCGCAGTCTCCGCCGCCGCCGCCGCCGCCGCCGCCTCCGCCGCCTCCTCCTCCGCCGCCGTTGCCGCCACCGCCGTCGCCGTCGCCGCCGCTCGACTGCTGGAGCTCGTGCGGTGGCGAGGGCTTCTGCCCTGGCTTTTGCGGCGAGGGAGGGCTGTGCTGCTCTTCGACGCTGCGCGTGTCGGACGAGTGCCCCGAGGCCGCGGGCTGCGAGGGCTATCACTGCTGCGTGGCCAAGCAGCTGAGCTTCGCGGAGGAGGTGGGCGGCGCGTTTGCCGACGGTGAGGCGGACGCGTCCAAGTTTCTGGTGACTGAGGCGGGCGACTGGCACACGGGGAAGTACGCGAGCCTCGCCGGGTCAAAGGCAGCAACCACTGTCTCGGCTGCAGGGAAGGAGGCGAGCGAGTGGCACGCGGGCAAGTACGCGACGATGGCGGGCTCGGCGGCGTCGCTGGCGGGCTCAACGGCGTGGGGCCAAATCGGCTTGGGATCGGAGGCGGTGGGGTCGGAGACGGCAGCGATGTCCACTTCGGTGGAGGATAAGACGGCGTCCGCCACCAGCTCGGTCGCCGATAAGACGGCGTCCGCGACGAGCTCGGTCGCCGACAAGACCGCCTCGGTGACCAGCTCGCTGGGCAGCTCGGTCGCCGAGCAGCTGAGGAAGGAGGCTTCCGCAGAGTACCACGTGCAGCAGACCAAGCTGGTGCACGACAAGCTGGCCGACCAGATGAGCAAGGAGGCGTCGGCAGAGTACCACGTGCAGCAGACCAAGCTGGTGCACGACAAGCTGGCCGACCAGATGAGGAAGGAGGCGTCCGCCGAGTATCACATCCACGAGGCGCAGCGGGTGCAGGCGGATATCCATTGTGCTGTTGACTGGCGTCCACCCACTATTTGAGCCCACGCTATCACACTGATGGCGTGCACAGGCGGCGCTCAGCGACGTGAGGAATGCGAGCCTGCTCCGGCTGGAGTCCATCACCGACATGCAAGAGGAGGTGGCCGAGGACGTGCCGATCTGCACCCTGTACGACATGGCCGGAAAGTGCTGGCACGGGAACGCGCTCGCGACGGGCAGGGTGCCTTGGGAGGAGGCGACGCCGCACACGTCGATGCTCCAGCTGGCGCCGACTTGCCAGTCGGACTGGTTCTCGCAGTGGGTGGCGCTGCAGGTCCGAAATTGCGCGATAGTACCCGAGAGTACCCGAGAGAGCACCCGGAGTACCCGAGAGAGCACCCGGAGTGCCCGAGAGTGCCCGAGAGTGCCCGAGAGTAGCATGTCGACGGAGCGGGTCGCGCTGCAGGTGTCGACCCTCGCCACCGAGGAGATCCAAAAGATGAAGGGCAAGTCGACCAAGGAGATCACCGAGGAGCCGCTGCTGAGCGGCGCCGGGCTCGTCGGGACCGAGGTCGTCGTCAACGCGATGGGCGGGCTGCAACTGACGGCGCGGAACGTGACGCTGCTCGACATCCAGACGGTCGCCGTGCAGTACGGCGTCTGCTGGGACTACTACGAGTGGTGGCTCAAGCAGAACTTCTTCGAGCAGCTCTGGAGCTCGCGCAACCCCGACACGCTGCAGGTCAGTGTCTCCAACATCGCGGTGCGGCTGAGGACCAACTGGACGCTCTCCCAGTCGACGCTCGGCCTGGTCAGTGTTCCAGTCGACCACGGTTCGGCGGAGCTGACCGTGCGCGGCATCCTGATGCTCGACGTCGACTTGCACTCGCTCACGTCGGAGCCCATCTCGGGCTGCAAGGCCAAGTTCGAGCTCACGGACCTCGACCTGACGCCATCGATGATGCCAAAGGCGGCCATCATGGCCACTCTGCAGCCCTTCCTGCCCGTCATCGCCGCGGCACTGCCGGGGATCGTCTGCTACGGCGGCGCCGACCCCAAGGGAGGCTTGTCGGTGGTGGGCGGTCTCACGCCGTCCCTCTCCTTCTCGGACGGGGGCTCCGCCTCGATCGAGTTCAAGGGGCTGCAGGGCACCGGAAACGAGGTGCTTGCGCAGTATGCGGACGTCCTATGGTTCTTCGAGAACGATGCCGAGCGCTACTTGCCCTCGCCTCCGCCTCCAGCGCCGTCACCGCCGCCACCGCCGTCGCCGTCGCCGCCGCTTGACTGCTGGAGCTCATGCGACGGCGCGGGACCCTGCCCTGGCTTTTGCGGCGAGGGAGGGCTGTGCTGCTCTTCGACGCTGCGCGTGTCGGACGAGTGCCCCGAGGCCGCGGGCTGCGAGGGCTATCACTGCTGCGTGGCCAAGCAGCTGAGCTTCGCGGAGGAGGTGGGCGGCGCGGCTGCGAATACGGTCTCGGCGGCAGGGAAGGAGGCGAGCGAGTGGCACGCAGGCAAGTACGCGACGATGGCCGGGACGGCGGCCAAGTCCGAGGCCAAGGCGACTGCCGTAGCCGCAGAGGCGGAGGCACAGACCTGGTATCCGGGCAAGTACGTCTCGATGGCGGGATCGGCCGCCGAATCGGAGGTGCTGGCCACCGCCGCGGTCGCAGACAAGGAGGCCAAGAGCTGGCACCCCGGCAAGTACGCGTCGATGGCGGGATCGGCGATCAAGGCCTCTGTCGAAGGCCTAGGCGTGGGGTCGGCAGAGGATGACGGCGCGGAGCTGACGGCCGACTCGCTCGCCGCGGAGTCCGCGGCCCGCAGCAGCACGCCGGCGCTGTCTCTTGGCGCCGCCCTTGGGGCTGCCGGGCTCCTCCTTGCCGCCGTTGCGGCTTTGCGTCGCTCGCGGGTGCAGTCGGCCGCCGCGCCAGGGCGCACCGAAGATATCGCCGCATCCATGCTCTGAGCTGCATGAATGAACGAGGGTGCGGTCACTGGGAGCATGTACACATGCTCGGCGGCCGCCGAGAAATGGATGCCGGTGGAATAGAGAGAACCCGTGTCCTTTGCGTATGTGAGAAGAGCGAGCCCGTGTGTGCCACCTGCCTGGCCACCTGGGCGTCCTGGTTGCATGACGATGAGATCACATTATGTTCATGTTCAAGCTTCAGGCGCATGCATGTTGTGGGTCGTGTCCCCTCGCCTCTCTTTTTCATTTACTATTTTAATCCGTTTGCGTTTCTTGCCTTTGTGCTTTGAAGTTGATTAGCGACCCGTTCGACAGGAGAAGCCGAGAGAAGCAAGGAGTGGCACGGCACGGGGTAGGTTAACCCCAACTCGCAAAATAAAAGAGTTTTCTTGGCGACTTGGAGTGCGCGGTCATTAACCTCGCATCCAGGGCCGCCGGGGAGCTAAGAAGCGCACACCCAGCGGGCCGGATGCTCGATACGGGTTGCGGGCAAGAAAACCCTAGCCCTGGCGGGTGCGCGGTCGCAGCGCCATAACACGTTCACACATTTTCACGATGCATTTTCCAATGACCAATCCATCCAGGCATCCTTCTCGCCGCGTCGTCCCAACATCGTAATGCGCGGTGCTGCCGCCGAGGAGGGCCCGCTACCACTCAAGCAGCCATCATCGCCGGCAGAGCCACGTGCACTGCGATTGCATTTGCCGCGTCCGTCACTCGCCCCAACAAAAGTTCCACCTTCACCGCCTCGGGTGTCTCGCTCGCAGCCGCTGCCCCCGTCACCCAGTACTGGTGGCAAAGCGTACAGCATGGCTAGCCGGTTGGCTCGACTGAATCACGCTCAACAGTCCCGGGGAAATAGAAGTGGAATCTCCCCACCGAGCCCAATGGACGACCTCCTCACGCTCTCTCTCGTTGCGAGCAGCACACCAAAGGAGCGGCTCTTCTGGAGCATTGTTTGGCTTCCTGAGCTCTTCAGCGGGATAGAAGTCATCGAGTCGGTCCTAAAAAAGCACAAGCGGGTAATCGTCGTCGGTAACGGGCCGATTCATGCTAACCTCGGCCGTGACATTGACGCGGCCAGTCACCGGGCGTGCATTGTGCGGTGCAATGACTTTCGCTCGAGCACGACGCCTCAAACGCATGGGACGTCGTGCGACCTCCAGGTCATCAACTGCACGACCGAGCAGCATAACTGGGACATCCTGCAGTGGCTCGCCCCGCAGGCGCACGTCCTCGTGGCGGAGCGGGAGGCGAAGCCGAGTAAGATCGCAAACCTGATGGCCATGGGCAGGAGAAGTGGGCTGACGATGCACGAGCTCTCGCCGCTGGCGCGCAAGGTTGCAATGGAGAGGACCGACGCGACACGGGGCTTTCTCGCAGTTGCGCTAGCGATGCGTGCGATGCGCGACTGCAGCGGTGAGCTGCACCTGTACGGTTTCGGAGGAAAGGGTCATCATACCGACTCGTGCAACGTGATCGGTCACGGCGTCTCTGACGAGTGCGGCCCCCTAGATTCGCCGCCACAATCCGCGACGTGTATTCATCTAGATCATGCCCACGAGAGATGCTCTCGCGTGCAACAACCAGAACCACGGGACGCGTGTCTTCCGACGCAGGTGGCGTCTGTGGGAGAAGCTCCATCGCTTCCTGGACGACTTCACGTGGCACCGCGAGGTTGCGATCGACCTCACGCGTTTCTTCGCAAATTGAGGGAAAGTTGTACTATTCTTTTCCCTCCCCCTTCTTTTTTCTATAGTCTCTCCATTTTCTTTAATTATTTTTTCTCTGTGTGGTCTGAGTGTTCACCCTTGGGGACCCGCTGTGTGCGGGGCGACGGCAAGAGACCCAAGGGTGAAGTCTGAGCGTCGGAGAGAAAAGTGGATGTGTGCCCCGCCCGCACGCGAGAGGTGCCCAGCACCTAATCCCACGTCTAGACTGACGGCTTAAACGGCCTGCTGAGCAAGCCGAGGTACTCCGCGAGCTTTGGCGGATCACCCATCCGCAGAGTAGACTGCCCCTCGGCCTGCTTCATCACTTCGCGAGTCGCGTCGATCGGGGAGAGTCCGTACCTCTCGCAGAGCCACGCGCCGCTGACGCGGCCGGCGCGCCCCATGCCGTGCGTGCAGTGGGCGACGATCACCTCGCCGGCCGCTTCGGCAGCGCGGATGGCCTCCATGGCCCGATCCTTGGCATCGGGCGCGCTCATGGGAGCATGCGTCCAGTGGAGGCCGGCAGCGGCATAGACGTCTTTGAGCGGCGTCCTGTAGAAAGCGAGTTCGTTCGGCTCAAGCAGCGTCAGGACGCGCCGCACGTTCTTCTCCTTCATGAAGCGCAGCCACTCGTCCACCTCCTCCTGTGGCGTGCCTCCCGGAGTGTTGTTTCGGTCGTCGGCCCCTGGACGCTCGCACGTGTGCAGGATTGCATCTCTCATCGACGCGCGACCAAAGTTGAAGGGAGCGACAGGCTCTGGCGCGGTGGAGTAGGTGAGCGCCTCGACCTCAGTCGGCATATGTTCTTCCGGGCAGAGGATTGTGTAGCGAGGTCCGACGATTTTTCTTTTGCCGTGGCAGCGCTGGCCAGGCGGCCCCTCTCGGTGCGCCACCGCGACCGCGTTGCGCTCTCGCGCCTCGCCATGCTGCAGGCTGGACGAGGGACATTTGTCGCGACTTTCAATAGGGAAAACGCAACGCATCTTGAATATGCCTGCAGCGCATCTTTAAAGAAAGAGAGAACCAACGCGGATGCTGCCAACCGAGCGCCCGGATGAAAACAATCAAAAAGAAATTCGCGCACCTCGTTGAGGAGCAAGCAAGCACCCACTCGACTTGGTGGTTTTCGCCTTGCTATGATGATAACGCCGGCTCCTGCTGGCACCGAGCCACGCCCCACCAGTTTGAAGAGCAGGCTTGTGGCTCTCCTCCCTCTGGCCTTCCTCCTCTCCGCCGCTCTTGCCGGCGCCGGCCTTGTCGTCCACCAGGCGGCAAAGCTCTTCGCCGGCTCCAGTCCAGAGGAGAAGTGGAACCTCGGCGACCTCGGGCTCTGCCGCGCGGAGGGCGCGTCCTGCCACGTGTGGGACTGCTGCGGCGTCAACGGCGAGCTTAAGCCCATGTGGTGCAACCCTTTCGCGAGCGGGCAGATCGGCAGCATCGGCAAGGCGCGCTGCGTGGTGTGCGAGGAGGGCGTCGAGACGGGCAGCAAGGAGTTCCCCGGTGAGCTCCGTCCGCCCGCGGGTGCGGACCCGGTCGACACGTCCTCTCACCTCGCCCGCCCGTGAGCAGGAACCCTCGTCGCCTGCGACGCGACCCAGCTGAACGCGCTCGGCAAGGATGGCGGAGACAAGGTGGCGCTGCAGGCGGCGCAGATCGCTGCCAACCTCGAGGCGGACCGCATCAAGAGCTCGATGGCGTACGTGCCCGCCGACGACGCGCGGGTCCGCTGAGCGAGACGCAGTCCCCCAAGAACCCACGTGCGCACGGAGAGCGGCTGGGGTTTGGGCAGCCGCCCGACAAGCGCGGTGTGAAGGCCTGCCGGCGAGTGGTGGTGTCGCTGGGAGGTCCGAGTGGCATGAGGCGCCGCAGTTGAGCTTGGTGTGTGCGGTGTGTGCTCCGTCGGCGTAATTCGCGTGTGGCGTGTCTCCGCGCTAGCCGTCTCGAGCCGAGAGTGGAGAGAGACGGGACTGCGCGCCTCGTCTCAGCTGCATGATTAGCGCGAGAAGTTGCTCAAGCTATAGAGGCTGCCCAAGTAGTTGTGTCTGTGTTCTACCAGCGTGGCTAATCATCACACATTGGACACCTTTAGAATCGAAACAAAGCGGGCGGGCGACCGCGGACCGCGGTCGCCGCCCGCGTGCGCCGCTCACAGTCACACCCACGTCACTCCACATGCGCCTGCTACTAAGGCACGCTAGACGCCAACGTGGCGAGAAGATTGTAGACCGCAAAATTATCCGGGCTCCCTGTCGGCCCGAGCGCGGCGTCGTACGCGGAAAGCTGCACAAGCGCCAGGCAAGGAACGGCGAGGAGGAGGGCGGTGCCAATTTCTACGGCGGCCTTTTTGCTCGATGATGGGCCCTCCTCGATCACGAGTGGAGCCTCCTCGCCATGCAGCCCGCGCATCCGCAGGTAGGCTTTGGCATCCAAGGCTGGGGTGGCGGCCGGCTTAGCGTGCGCCGACGAGTCTGAGTCTGCATCGCAGGTGGAAACTGTCTCCTCGAGGAGGGAGAGTACCGGGCGTGGACGACGACGGAGACGCGACGTGCGCCGATTCGATGAAACGGTGAGAGCGCAGGTAGAGGCGACGATAGCCAGGAGCGCCACAGCGCGAAACGGTGCCGACATATGGACGCACCTTGATTGCAAGGAGTCCTGTCACGGTTGATTCGGCGTGTGAATGCTAAAAAAGAAAAATATCTCTGTCACCCCCCCTCCTCCACACACGCCCCTGCAATCCTAGTGCACACTCACACCCCACACGCCCACACGCATACCCAACAATGCACACCGCCACACACGCGCACCCACACACACCATATCGCTCTCCGCCCGGGCCCCGGCTCACCATCTATCTCGGCCCAATCCCCTCAACTGCACTCACCTCCCACCACAGCACCACCCCGCCCGGACTGCCCAGCACCGCCCCCGCCCTGCGCACGGCCCGGCCCATCCCCGCAGCGCCCTCGCGCCTCGCCCGCCCGCCCTCGCCCGCCCGCCCTCGCCCGCCCGGCCCCGCCCCCCGCCCCCGCCCGCCCCCGCTCTCGCACTTGCACTCGCACTCGCACCCGCGCTCTGCTCCCGGCTTCGGCCACCGAGGCTTCGGCCAACGAGGCTTCGGCCAACGATATCATTAGTTTACTGCTCCGCTCAGCGCCGCGCCCGCCCCGCCCTCGCCCTCCGCCCGCCCTTGCCTCCGTCCAGCCCTCCGCCCTCCGCCGCGGCCCTCGCCCTCCGCCCTTGCCCTGGCCGGCCTGGGTGGCATCTCTTCATCTTCACGCGCCAAGAAGTGGAACGGGGCCCTGAGCCGACCTAGCCGCCAAACGGAATGGGGCGCCAAACACGTGCCGGATGAACGTGCCCCTTGGCCTTGCACGCCGGGCACTGCCTTTGTTTCGGTTCGTGAAGGGTCGGTGCGAGTCGTGCTTTCCTCGATACGATCCCCCGCCCTCCCCCGCCACCTCCGTCGCTTGGTTGCTCACAACCTTACCACCATCGGGAGGCGGCGAGGCGAAATCAGACTCGGTCGAAAGACCCCATCCCGGGCTGGATACGACTTGTCGATCCACCTCCCGGGCTCTGGACAGGGTGGCCCGCCACAACGACCCCTGGAATTGCGAGCACTCGCCGCCTTCGTCCTCCCACTGTGAATTTGTGTGAGCTCTGTGTCCTGATTTGCCAACAACTAATCTAAACATACAACGAGTACTAATAGCGTGAGAGAGATTTTTAGCAATACCTTAATGTGATGTTACAGGTGGGTTAAGAGGGAGATGTGCGCGAGCTGCGGGACCGCCGGGACGGCGGGCGGGTGATTGCGACGCGCCGCCACTTTTGGCGACTTTTGGGACGCGCGTCAATCGGCCGAGATTCGGCATGGCAGGCGAGGGTGTCACGGCCATGATCGTGGCTGCTGACGCCGGAGACAACCCGCTGGCGGACCGCCGCGAGGACCGGAAGGCGGCGGCAGAGCGGGAGAGGAAGGCCAAGGTGGCGAAGGTCGCCTCGCAGGCGACGAACGCGATGGCGGCAGTGCGGGCGCAGCTCGATTTGCGGAAGGTGGCAGCAGACAAGGCGGCGAACAAAGCCAACGACGACGCGGGGGCGCCGGTGAGGGCGTCGTCCACGATGCTCGAACGAGTGTTCGATGCCCGCCTCGACGGTCCGGACAAATACGTTGTGGCTCGACGAAAGGAGCGAAAGACGGCTGCCGGGGCTGGCACTGCTGCCGATTTGGCGGCGGGTTTGGAGAAGATGACGGACTCCGTCGTCAAGATGGCGAGGAGAGACGGCAATACCAAACAAATCTAACACTCACGCGTCATTTGGGGCCTGGAGCCCTGTTCACGCGCGCGCGAGACGTGCAGTTTTGTTGTTGTTAATAGCGTAGAGCGTGAGAAATATGAAAAACGCCGGAATTCGGACGAGTACTCTCGTGGCACAAATTCGATAAGAGAGAGAGAGAGAGATTTTGTGTTCGATAAGTGGGACCAGAATGCAGGAAGGAAGGAGGGATGCGTCCAGGTGGCACGTCCTGGAGTTTGAGGCGTGCTTTGCTCTACTCCTCGGTGACCAAACGACGAGCTGGAGAGCTGGCGTCATAACGCGACCAGAGGGTGGCTGGCGGCGATTGACGACCGAGCGGAGACGCAAGGAAGCAACGAAAAACAAATATAACAGGGGTCCCGTACCATGCGGAATCGACCCTATCCTGTGCTCAAGTGCTCAAAGATAAGAAAAATTCACCCGCGCGAAATCGCGCTGTGTATGCGCCTCCTGCTGCACGCCGCTCTGGCCTCAGCAAAAGTTGAGACGCTCCACCCACCAGGCCAAGCCGCCGCCTTTTTCGAAGCGCCCGCCGGCCCCGAGCCGTCTGTCGAGAAACTGTCGCCAAGCAGCCTCGCGAAAGCCCGAGGGTCACTCGTGCAGCTCCGGCACCGCGGCGTCGTATTCGGGCTATTTCTACCGACCGCGCAGCGCGAAGGCGAAGCCTCGCCCGTCCTCGTGTTTCTGCACGGCCGCGGGGAGAGCGGCGGCTTTGCCGTCGCCAACGCACAGTCGCTCCCGTGGCTGCTGTCGAGAGGCCACAACGCGTCCTTCACCGCGTCCTTCCCCTTCATCGTCGTCGCGCCGCAGTGCCCACAGGAGTGCGCGAGCGAGAATGGATGGCGGTCCGACGTGCTCCGCGGCGTGGCTGAGCTCGTGCACGACTGGGCGAGAGCCTACAGCTGCCGAGAGGGCTCCGCCGTGACCTGCCGGAAGGGTCAGCTGGCCTCTGCCGGTCGCAGGTGACCACGGACCTGCGTGGGGACCCAACGCGCGTCTACCTGACCGGCCAGTCGATGGGCGGGCACGGCGCGTGGACGTTTGCAGCGCAGCAGCCGCGCTTCTTTGCCGCGGTCGCCGTCGTGTGCGGCTACGCACAAGGGTGAGCGGCCGGGAGGGGGAGAGGGCCCCGGGCGGGTCGCGCCGAGTCGCCGCTGCCGTGAGCAGGAGCGAGCAGGAGGAGGAGATCGCGAGGCGCCTCGCGCGCGGCCACTCCTCCACGGCGGTGTGCGTCTACCACTCGGTGCCTGCGCCGCGGCAGTGGCGTGCCGCCCCCCACCGCTTGCCTACACCGGCGCCGCCGCCCGCCGCCAGGCGGACGACTCGGTGATCCCAGTCGCCGCCGCGGACGGCATGGTCAAGGCCTTGGCCGCCGCCGCCGCGCAAGGCAGCGAGGTGCGGTACGTGCGCTACCAGCATGCGCCGGGTCCTCCCATCTCCGAGTACAGCGCGCTCGTCGGCCACGGCTCGTACGAGATTGCGTATCGCGACGCCGCGCTGTACGAGTGGCTGCTGCGGCACCAGTGCGACAAGTGCGGCCGGCCGCTCGCCCGCTGGCACGAGCTGCCCCCGCCGCCGTTCACGTTTGGCTGAGGCGGCTTGCGCGACCGCGAGCCGCGAGGGAGGAGAGAGAGAGATGTTGTGTGTGGGAGCAGTGTTCAATATAAATTAGTTTTCTCCACGATTAGTGCCAGTGCGCGCCCTAGTGTTACGGCTCTATAAATAAATAGAGCAGGCATCTCCAGAACAGATGGGCGACGCACGAACACATAGAGGCACACAGTGCGCACCCCCCCTAAGCAGGCACCCCGCGCGCCGGCCCCCCCGCCCCGCTCGCCAGGGGGGGGCGTGCACATCACACACAGATTCACACACAGGACACAGGACCGACAGGTGGACTGTGTAACTCCTCGGGGTTTCTCGGGACACTTGAGGTGTGCTAGTCGCTATAGGAGTCGGACGGTTCCGGCACGTCTGATGGGCCCAGTTCGGGCTCGAGGGAGGGCCGCGGTCGCGGTCGCGGCCAGCGCGCGGGGCCTGGCTAGGCCTAGGGGCGGCGTGATCTCGACCCACGCGCCGGAGCGCGTGTAGTGCTTTAGCAGCCGGGCGGTCGCCGCAGCCACCTCGAATGGCAGCTCGTCGAGCCACTCGGACTACTCGCCAAAGGTGCCCTCGTCTTGCACCGAAGCCTTGTCCCTTGAACTGTTCGCCTAAGCCGTACGCGCGGCAAGCCCGGGGTAGAGCGCCTCGTTCTGGATCTCGTGCGGCGTCTCGGAGTCGTAGCCGGAGACGGAGGAGCGGGCGACTAGTTTTCGAATTCGTTTGGGCGACTAGGACTGGCAGAAGAGGGGCGAGGACAAGGGCTCCACCGTCGCGAAGCTGCCTGCAGACAAGGAGATCATCGGGTGGGCGCGGAAGCTCCTGGGCTTCTAGATCTAGCCCACCCGCTCGGCCCCTGAGTCGAAGGAGTTGGTCGTTTCTGGCGTTCGCCGCCCCGTTCGACTCTTGCTGTCGCCCTCGCCGTGTGTTTGTCAAGCTATAAATAAATAAATAAAACGGACATCCCAAGCTAGGGCTGGGTCGAGGACAGACACGTCCCCACCTTTGCAGGATTTTGCAAAAGCGAGGGGGGGGAGGGCGCATCGCGGCGCGCGGAGAGGGCTGGGCACACGGCACAGGGATCTCTCTCGCATAGGATACTCGCACTGGGCGGCACGAGGGCAAGGCTGGGCGTCCTATTTGTGCTCCCCTCCGTATCCAGAAAGAAAGAAAACAGACAACCCAAGGGAGGGATGGGAGGACGGCACGCCGCCACCACACAGCTCACACAGGGATTTTAAGGAGGAGTGTGGTGCTAGCCGTCGCCCACCCTAACCCTTGGGCGTCTGCCTCTTTCTATCTCCCTTCGCAGTCCCTCGCCGATTCTCGCTACAACCTTCATGCCACCCCGGCACCAACTTGATTCCCGGATCGGCGTCTCACGGCCGGGTCGCGGGACGGGGAGGGAGGGGGGTCGATCCGTAAATCCGTAAATCCGTAAATTTGTAACCAAAAGCCACCAGGGAGTCCCCCACCGCACCCAGCTACCAGGCAGGCAGAGACTCAGCGCTCGCGACATGCTGAGAAGCCGGGGGCTGGCCTCTCCAATGCTCGCGCAGCGCTGTCTGCACGCGCAGCGCTCTCCGGGGTCCGGGCGGCCCACAAGGTGGGAGGGTCGACGACCGTACGACTGTAACGCTACGTATATCTCTTAACAATCACTTATTCGCGCTTGCGCTGCGCCTCTGCGAGTGCGTCTATCAACCCCTCACGCGTGCGCATAATCCCCTCCATCTTGTCGTACAGCCTTGACCTCTCTGCCTCTGCGGCATCAGCGCGCCTCGCCTCTGCCTCCATCGAAACCTGCAGCGCGTCGAGCTGCTCGCGCAGCTCGGCCTGCATCTTGGCCCGCATCTCGCCGATACGCCACTCACACTCAGCTCGAGCTGCATGATTTGCCTGGTCGGCCATCCGCTCAGCCGCTTTGATGTCGCGTTTAGCAGCCTGCTGCGCTGTCCTCAGGTTGTCGCAGTCGGAGCGCCCCAGCTCTTGTGCCGCAGCAAGCTCATCCCGCGCCGATGCGAGCGCCTTCTTCATAGCGTTCGCAGAGCGCTGCTCAGAAGCGAGCTCCTTGGTCTGTGACCGCAACTTCTCTTCCAACTCCTGCCGGAGCAGCATCTCAGCAGTCGCACTACTCGCGGCTGCATGGATGTCCGAGCCCTCTTAGCGTGGTTTGCGCGTCTGTGCTGACGAGAGTGCGGGAGATGCTGCCCTCGTGCTGAACAGAGATTGCGCCAGCGGTAGCAGTGCTGCTTCGGCACACAACAACATTGCGCGTGGCCGAGCTGGCATAAACCGCCGCACAGCCTCTGCGGCTGCAGCGGTGCTTCGGATCGCGTCGAGCACCGCGCCTGTATCGTGCATGAGCACAGCCTCGAACATACTGAGGTTGGCTATTCCGAGTTCGTTGAGCAGGCGCTCCAGCACAATGCTGAGCTGCGTCGGTGCCATTTGTCGACGTGTCCAAGGGAACGGACGTCGCCGAAAGTCCTTCCGAAAAGTACGTCTAACGCCTCCTGCTAGCTGGGGCACGCTCCCATGCGGCTGGGGGCCGCTCTCCAGCTCGATTAGGGCGCTTTTCGCGCGATTTTACGGAATTACGGATTGGAGGGGGGTGGCGGCACATAGGGGGAGGGGGAGACGCCGATCCGGGAATCAAGTTGGTGTGCCGGACCTCGCGCGCGGTCGTCCCACTCTCGTCGTTCTCCCTCCTGTCGCTTCCTCCTCTCTGGAGAGAGAGAGATTTTTAGCAATACCATTTTGTCGCTCTGGAGAGAGAGATTTTTGAAAACCTCTTCTTCTCCTCTGTCGCGTCGGGCGTCGCTCTCCTCTGTCGATCGCTTGCCTTTCGGCGCAACTGTGCCCTCAAAAAGAAAGAAAACAGACAACACAAGGGAGGGATGGGAGGACGGCAAGCCGCCACCACACAGGGATTTCAAGAAAACTCTGCCCTCCTCCCGGGATGAGTCGGATTTTTCAAAATTCTTTTCTCCACCGAACGAAACCCCATCTCTTTGTAGAGCTCTGAGGCTAATGGCAACTGAGCGCGTCGGCCTGCTCACGCTGGGCGCGTTCGGAGTCTTCCTGATGGCACGGTCCAACACGCACCGCCTTGTTGTCGAGGCGCAGCCTCTGAAGCACCGAAAGCCGATCAAGCCAGCGCCGGTTGACGACGACCAACCAACGCTGACGTTCTTCTTCGAGCATGTTGGACGCACTGCGTCGCCTTAACGGCGGTCACGGCTTTGATCGCTGTGCACACGTAGCAACCTCTTGTGGTGAAATCCTTCTTGCTGTGGCACGTTTTGTGGCGTCGGGCTACGAGTGTGGATAGTTCATGTGTAGTTTTCTGTGCGGCTGCGCTGTTGTGGATGTGGTGGCATGTTGTGTAAACTCTACCAGCGACGCGCGTTACACGCAAATGATAAATGACTCAAACCCGGTCTGTGAGGGGGTCGTGCATGCAGCGCCGGTGGTCGTAGGCGGCGCCCTGCATCTGCTCGAACGCGGCGTTGAAGCCGCCATTCTTCAGGTTGTGCACGAGGAGCGAGGCCGGGCTCGCCTGAGCGACGGACGATAGGCAGAGGAGGCGCACGCCGGTCGGTGCACACACCGCGGAACCGTGAGCGGCCAGGGGGGGTTGGGGGAAGGGGGGGGGAAAGGGGGGGGGAAAGGGGGGGTGAGGCGAGCGGCGGTGGCGGTGGCGGTGGCGGTGGCGGTGCCGCCTTGCCGACGAAGGGCACGTCGGGGAGGTGGGCCGCCGCGTGCTGGAAGAAGGCGTACTGCTTGAAGGTGGGCATGCCGCGCCCGCGGGAGCTGAAGTTGGAGTAGCGCGTCTTTTGCCGAAAGAGCATGTGCGACTCTGCGACGGGCAGGAAGAGCATGTCTCGGTGCCGCCTCGCCTCCGCCGCCAGCCGCGCCATCTCGCCCGGCGCGTGCAGGGCGGAGAGCAGGAAGCAGACGGCCGCACTGTCGCCCACTGCGCCGAACCGCATCCACGACCCGCGCGCGGAGGAGCGGCGCGCCCGCCCCCGGCTGCCCGGCAGGGACGGCACGCCGAGCAGCAGCGTGGCGCGCGCGTTGAGCTCGCGCACGCGGCTGTCGCACCTACTCCCAGTGACTACTCACGGGCTAATCAGTTGACTAGTCGAGCTCCCGCACGAAGCAGCCGCGCCGGAGGGGGGGCGAGGCAGCCGCCGCTCCCGAGCCGCCCCTCGCCTCGCCTCCCCCCGCGCCCCCCCCCGCCGAGGGCGGCGACCCCTCCTCCTCCCCTCGCGCCAGCTCGCCACGGGCCGCCAGCTCGCCAGCGAGCCGCCGCAGCGTCTCGACCGGACTGCCACCCGCCCCCTGCGCCGCGGCCGCAGCCGCGCTGTCGACGGCGAGCGCGTGCTCCTGCTCTGGGGCAGTGCGGAGCGCGGCGAGGACAAAGCTCGTTCCGGGCGAGGCGGAGGCGGAGGCGGAGGCGGAGGCGGAGGCGGAGGCGGAGGCGGTGGAGGAGGTGGCGGCGGAACCGGCAGCAGTGGCAGCGGTGGCAGCGGCGGCGGCGGAGGAGGAGGAGGAGGAGGAGGAGGAGGAGGAGGAGGAGGGGCAGGGGATGGTACGTGGAGCCCGCTCGGCCGCGCCCTCTGGATCGTCGACGCGCCCGCGGAAGACCTCGCGCACGGTGTAGCGCGCTGCGACGGCGGCGCCAAAGCACGACTTGTACTCGCGCGACGGGCAGAGCTGCCTCAGCAAGGTCGAGTTGCTGTTCTGACCAATCGGCGGGATCGGCAGGGTCGCGACCCCGTCCCTGAGGGAGCGGGCCTTCGCGGCGCGCTGGCCACGCCGCCGTGAGCGACGGCTGCTGCCACCGCCCGTGCCACCGCCGCCTGCGCCACCGCCGCCGCCTCCCTCCCCATCGACGCCCCCGACCCCCCGCGAGCGGCGCTCTCTCCTCATTTCTTGATGCGCTCCTCCTTGAAGAGCACGCGCTTGTTCACGATCGGATCAAACTTGAGGAGCTGCAGCTTCTCGACGCCTGCCTTGAAGTTCTTGAGCTTTGTGTAGAAGTAGCCGGTGCCGGCTTGGCTGACGAGTCGTATGACTTGGACACCCTGTGGACACGGGCCGCGCGTCAGCGGGAGACAACTGCAGGCTTCTGCTCGCCGATCACCTTCTTCTTCGCCATCGGTCCTCACGCCGGACTCTCTCTCTTTGCTCACGGAATCCTAGCCTGCAGCAAGCCTGTCGGCGTTCTCCCATCCTCTCTCCCTCCACGAATTTCTTTCTTTCTTTCGGTGCCGGGCTTTACTCGTGCTAGACGCACCATCTCCGTGAATTCCTCTCCGTCAGTAACAGCCGGAAAAAGCAAGTGAAACCCCATGCAAGCAGCCAGCTGGCGATGAACATGGTACATGCCGCGAGCGACAGGCAGATTGGTAGCTGCCACACGGTATGTACGTCCCTATTAGCCTATTAGGTCTCTAGTCGACTAGCCACTAGCTACTGCCAGGGCTACCGAAATTGCTCCAACCTCTCCTGGAGCTGCATCGTTACCGTTCCGAGTTGCTGCGCGACCTCGTTCCCGTCCCGTGTGATCCTCTGCAGCTCGTCGATCGGGTCGACCACCCTCGTCTCCTTCTCGAGCTTTTGCAGCTTCTCGACCGTGTATTGCTCCGACCACAATTGCCCGAGCCCGTCGACGTAGCGGACGTCGGACGGGTCGAGATCTCTGTGCACAGAGGCCTCGCCATCCTGCAGCGACAGCCGCCCCGACTCGTCTCGCCAAACTGAGGCTTGTGCCTGGTCCGTGGCCTGGCGGGAGAGCTCACGCAGGATGCTACAGAGCACACACGGCAGGCCGGCCAGCCAGGCCAGCCAGCTCACGGCGTCACGGATGCACCTGGCAGCGAGCGCGGGCGCGCGAGCGAGCGCCTCGCCTCCGCGCGCCAGCAGCTCGGGCAGGTGAGACGGCAGCCGGAGGAGGTTGAAGGGCGGCGGCGGCTCGGTGCCAAAATACTGCACAGCGAGCTGTGCCCGGAGGTATCGATCCTCGATCTCCGCGATCTCCCAGACATTATCAAACGTCTTTGCCATGATCGCAATCAGCATGTTGAGCAGCAGCACCACCGACAGCACAACATAGACGCTCATGATGAAGGGTGCCGCGAAGCGAAAGTCGTATATGCCGGGCTCCGTCTCGTCGTTTAGAGCGTCCGCAATCTCGCCGGTGCAGTCAATGCTCTCCGCCGGGTCGATCGCGATGAGCAGCAATCGCTTCAGGGCCATCGCAGGTCCCTGCGCGAGGTCCACAAAGGGATCGCAGTCCTCGGCGCCGGCGAGATCTGCGCCGCGGAAGAGCTGGTGTAGCGCCGCGGCAAAGGCGGTGGCGCAGCCAACCATGAAGAAGAGGAACTGGGCCGTGTCGCGCAGCATCTTCTCGAGCATCACCACCAGCGGCCCCATCCCCAAGAACGTGAATACGCGCAAGAACCACGCGATCCACATGAAGAGCAGGCCAAATGCGAGCAGCTCCGACTCAAACCCGCTGCCGGTCAACTTGGAGGCGAAGGCCAACGAGACGGCGAGCAGCTCGCCGAGCTTGATCTGGTCGCTCAACGTGTACGACGAGATCTCGTCGATTAGGTGGGCAAATATCCAGAGAAGCAGCGCTGCTAGCACCACCATGCTCCGGCCGGCGTCCACCACTTCGTCCGCGAGCATTGTGAGCGCGGGCCAGACGCCCTCCGGCCCCCTCGAGAGTTGAGTCCACGCGTTGCTGCAAGCCTCGCCCATGGCGGCGCCCAGCGACGGCGTGGGCACCAGTGTGAGCACCAGAGCGAGAAGTAGCGTGCTGAGCGAGGAGAGCGCGAATTGGAAGGTGGGAACGTCGAGGAGGTATAGCGAGCGGGTGTATAGCTGCATCGACGGGCTCCACTTGCGTCTGAAGCCCTCAGAGTAGGGAGTGCGGTCGGTCGACGCGAGCATGAAGCTCAGGTCGAGCGTCTGCAGCAGCCGCCCGCGCAGCGACGGGAAGAGTGCTACCCACGGCAATGCGAAGACGCTGAGAGCTGCAGACAGCGCCAGGATGATGACGCGCATCAGAGGTCGCTGGATCTTTTGCTCGACGCCGTTCGGCGTAATTACGTAGCCAGAGAAGACGGAGTGCGGCAGCGCGCCTACACGCAGGCCATGCGCACAGAGGTAATGAACTTGAAACCTGGCTATACAGCTACTCTCAGAGGCGCCCATCCAGCGACGGTGCATTGCCGCTTGCACCGTCGAGTCTGAGAGTAGCGTCTTGCATTGCACGTTGACCGCGCGAGCGACGAAGCCGCGGGGCCGTCCCTCTGGCGTGTGGTCCTCGCACCAGCCCTCGCGCTCAAAGAGGTGCAGCCGCTGCAGCGTCGAGAGGCGCTTGATGAGCTCGATCCCCACAAGCTCTGCGCGCTCGGCCGTGTCCTTGAGTACAGCCGCATCCGCGGGGCTGCTTCCGCGCCGCTGCCCCTGCTCGATGCGTGCCCGCTTGGCAATCTCGGCGACGTAGCACAGCGCCTCGCCGGCGGCGTGGCGGAAGAGCGCCGGAACGAGGGCAATGGCCGCGTTGAGCTTGCACTGCAGCTGCTCAACCGAGAGCTCATCTTCGCGCAGCGCGAGGTCAATGGCCGTTGAGCCGCATGCGGCTCGGATGGTGGGAGAGGCGCCACGCAGCAGCAGAGTGCGCACCACCTCGCTGTGGCCATACATTGCTGCCATCATCAACGGTGTGTGCGAGCTGTTGGCTGGAGGCACGTCGACACGATTCACGTCCGCTAACGCCATGGGTGCAGAGCCGCGAGAGTGCACCCCCGTGGATCGGCGGGAAAGCTGGAATTCGACCATCTCCTCCGGAAGCAGCAGCTCGTTGCTGATGAGCGAGTCGACGAGGGAGGCGTTGCCCATGGCGACGGCGTCGTGGAGCATCGACCAGTTGTGGGCCGCGGCGGCGTGGGCAGCGGCGCTCGCGTCCTTGCGATCCTTGGTTTGTCGCGCCACCTCGACCGGCGCCTCGACGCCGGCTCCCTGGAGGTCGACGTCGGTCGTATCGAGCCGGTGCTGCTCGTCCGACTTAAGGTAAAAGTAGACGGCGCTGCCGCCGCCGCCGTCGGCTGCGGAGTAGGCGTAGGCGCCAAACTTGATGGGGTGGGTCCCGGCCTCCTCGCCCGGGTTGAGCCACAGCACCGCTCTAGCGCCCATTTCGAGAAGAAAGGAGAGCGTCACCGGACTCCAGTTCTTCCTGCGCATCACGGAGGCCTCCGCATCACGGTGCACGGACGAGGCGGCGGTGGGCGAGCGGGCGGAGGGCGAGCCTCTGGGCGTGATGCGCGCGCACGTGCTCGTCCATGCGGTACGGGCCCTTGAACTCGACGGCGTGGTTCTTCGAGTAGAGGTCGTCCCTCGGGACGTCGACGCACGTCACGCGCAGCACCTGTGCCGCAATGGCCAGGGCAGAGTAAGAGACCACGCGAGAAGGGCGGAGAACCAGCGCACGCCTCGGCAAGCTGGCTATCGCAATTTGCATAGACAAAGCCGCCACCCACCAGCAGTCGCTCAAACGGCTCGCTATCGGAACACGGGTGGCCGAGGGCCCGAAAGGGGGCCCGCCTGCTGTTGCTCTCAGGGTTGAACGCGTCATCCATTCCGTCAAGCATCCCGTAAACGAAGGCTTGGTGCGTCGCGCGCTGCGGTATGACGAAACGGCTCCGCGACTCCCACCCGACCACGATTGGCGCAAAGCGAGCGCAGCGGCAATGCACCCACTCTCGGCCCGGCGGCAGCAGCGCCTTTACCTCTGGCCGCAGCGTGAGCGCACTCAGCCGCAGCTCGACACCAGAGACATTGGTGATGTCGATCGCGTTTGTGACGTCTCTGATCTTCCGCGCGCGGCCGACCGAGTCGAAGCCACGCGGGCTGCGCCCCGAGCTCGACACGAGGCGCACCACCGCCGGCTTCTCGTCTGTGGCGACGCCGCAACTCAACCTGTGAGCTTGCGAGGGCGGCGGGGGTGGGAGTGCAAGCCCCCAAACCTCCTCGTTTCTTAAAAGGTCTTAAAAACTCCGGCCCTCAGAACCCTATGGGTCCCTTAAGCGAAGTCTTGCAGATCTCGCTGACCATCTCTAAACCTTGCGTCTTGCTCTTGGTTCCGTTGGTTGGTATACACATGGTAGGTCTCGGAAAAAGTCCTGATCACACAGCCCGCGGTCGCTTTTTCATATCGGCGACGACATGGACCGCTGGAGCCTCGATCCGTTGGACCGCCAGAGCCCGCTTCTCTCTCCCCCGG